>NC_090768.1:2205466-2222966 GCF_036898095.1 Palaemon carinicauda
AGCGAGAAAAACTACGCCTCAACTTATCTCTTTCTAATTTACGCGTATAGCAATCAAACTCTAGCCACTCATGCTCAGATAATAGAATGCATTCATCACACCTATTATCCAACTCACATACCTTACCTCTACATTTAACGCAAAGCGAATGTGGATCAATTGAGGCCTTAGCCAAACGGGTCTTACACCCTCTTAAACACACACTATAAGTTAAAGGGGCGGTGGCCATTTTGAAAAATTTGTAAGAGAGATCAACAAGCAAGGGTCAAAATATCAAAATCCAAACATAAATGAAGAGTACCCAATAAAAAATCCAAACAAGCGAGAGTCAAAACCAAATTATTGTACATCACCAAAGAAACAGCAATAATATCAGGTAATTAGCGAGGAGAGTATCCAACGAGGTTTCCGCTAGCGGCGGCAGGGAAGATATGAGGAATCATGGAATGGTTCCAAGGTACCTCGCTAGGGGCGCACAGGAGGTACACCTGGCTATCCAATAGGCGATTGGCGCGAGTTTTGAATTTTCTGCCGTGACGTCAGGGACGTAAGCTATATACATAACTACCAGGTAAGTCTTATGTTTAAAACATATGAATAAAGGAGTGGGGGAATAGAGTAGGTGGATGTAAAAGGGAGCTAGTGAGGGTTGAAGACCTAATAAAACCGGGGGTAAAAAGTAAGTATCAAGACAGGTTGAAAATGGCATATGACGAAGTGAAAGAAAGAGAAACTGGTAATTTAGAGGAGGAGTGGAAGTTAGTAAAAGAAAATTTTGTTGGGATTGCAAGTGATGTGTGTGGCAAGAAGTTTGTTGGAGGCAGCATGAGGAAGGGCAGTGAATGGTGGAATGAAGGAGTGAAGGTAAAAGTGGTAGAGAAAAAGAGGGCTTTTAAAGAATGGCTGCACAGTAATAGTGTAGAGAAGTATGAAAAATATAGAGAGAAAAATGTGGAAGTAAAGCACAAGGTAAGTGAGGCAAAGAGGGCAGCTGACATGAGGTGGGGTCAGGGATAGGGTCATTCATATGAAGAGAATAAGAAGAAGTTTTGGAAAGAAGTGAAGAGAGTAAGGAAGGCTGGCTCAAGAATTGAAGAGACAGTGAAAGAGGGAAATGGAAGGTTGTTAAAAGGAGAGGAGATAAGGAAAAGGTGGATGGAATATTTTGAAAGTTTACTGAATTTTGAGGATAATAGGGAGGCAGATATAATTGCTGTTGCAGGTGTTGAGGCGCCAGTGATGGGAGATGAGAATGAGAGAGAGATTACAAGAGAGGAAATGAGGAGAGCACTAGATGAAATGAGAGTAGGAAAAGCATTTCACAGTGAAAGAGGGAAATGGAAGGTTGTTAAAAGGAGAGGAGATAAGGAAAAGGTGGGTGGAATATTTTGAAAGTTTACTGAATGTTGAGGATAATAGGGAGGCAGAAATAATTGCTGTTGCAGGTGTTGAGGTGCCGGTGATGGGAGATGAGAATGAGAGAGAGATTACACGAGAGGAAATGAAGAGAGCACTGGATGAAATGAGAGTAGGAAAAGCATCTGGTATGGATGGTGTGAGAGCTGAGATGTTGAAGGAAGGGGGTGTGACTGTACTTGAATGGTTGGTGAGATTGTTTAATATGTGTTTTGTGTTGTCAATGGTACCAGTAGATTGGGATTGTGCGTGTATTGTACCACTATATAAGGGTAAGGAAGATGTGCACGAGTGTTATAATTCAAGGGGTATTACATGTAGTTTGTTGAGTGTGGTGGGAAAAGTCTAAGGTAGAGTACTGATTAATAGGATTAAGGATAAAACAGAGAATGCAATCTTAAAAGTACAGGGTGGTTTCAGAAGAGGTAGGGGTTGTATGAATAAGATTTTTACAGTTAGGCAGATATGCGAGAAATATTTAGCAAAAGGTAAGGAGGTGTATGTTGCGTTTATGGATCTGGAGAAAGCGTATGATAGAGTTGATAGGGAAGCAATGTGGAATGTGATAATGTTATATGGAGTTGGTAGAAGGTTGTTGCAAGCAGTGAAAAGTTTCTACAAAGGTAGTAAAGCATGCGTTAGGATAGGAAATGAAGTGAGCGATTGGTTTCCGGGGAGAATGGGGCTGAGACAGGGATGTGTGATGTCGCCGTGGTTGTTTGACTTGTATGATAATGGAGTGGTGAGAGAGGTGAATGCTCGAGTGCTTGGACGAGGATTAAAACTGGTAGACAAGAATGACCATGAATGGGAGGTAAATCAGTTGTTGTTTGCGGATGATACAGTACTGGTTGCAGACACAGAAAAGAAGCCTGGCCGACTAGTGACAGAATTTGGAAGGGTGTGTGAGAGAAGGAAGTTGAGAGTTAATATGGGTAAGAGTAAGGTTATGAGATGTACGAGAAGGGAGGGTGATGATAGGTTGAATGTCATGTTGAATGGAGAGTTACTTGAGGAGATGGATCAGTTTAAGTACTTGGGGTCTGTTGTTGCAGCAAATGGTGGAGTGGAAGCAGATGTACGTCAGAGAGTGAATGAAGGATGCAAAGTGTTGGGGGAAGTTAAGGGAGTAGTAAAAAACTGAGGGTTGGGCATGTATGTAAAGAGAGTTCTGTATGAGAAAGTGATTGTACCAACTGTAATCTATGGATCGGAGTTGTGGGGAATCTAAGTGACGGAGAGACAGAAATTGAATGTCTTTGAGATGAAATGTCTAAGGAGTATGGATGGTGTCGAGTAGATAGGGTTAGGAACGAAGTAGTGAGGGTGAGAACGGGTGTAAGAAATGAGTTAGCAGCTAAAGTGGATATGAATGTGTTGAGGTGGTTTGGCCATGTTGAGAGAATGGAAAATGGCTGTCTGCTAAAGAAGGTGATGAATGCAAGAGTTGATGGGAGAAGTACAAGAGGAAGGCCAAGGTTTGGGTGGATGGATGGAGTGAAGGAAGCTCTGTGTGATAGGAGGATAGATGTGAGAGAGGCAAGAAAGCGTGCTAGAAATAGGAATGAATGGCGAGCGATTGTGACGCAGTTCCGGTAGGCTCTGCTGCTTCCTCCGGCGCCTTGGAAGACCGCGGAGGTAGGAGCAGTAGGGCATTCAGCGTTATGAAGCTTCATCTGTGGTGGATAACGGGGGAGGGTGGGCTGTGGCACCCCAGCCGAACTCGGTTGAGTCCCTTGTCAGGCTGGGAGGAATGTAAAGGAGATCCCCTTTTCTGTTTTATTTGTTTGATGTCGGCTACCCCACAAAATTGGGGTAAGTTCCTTGGTATATGTATGTATGTATGTTTTATGTAATTTATTAACCTATTAAAAACATATTCATGATTAATATTAAATCAGCACTAATAAGTTATAGCCTATCATAGTTTTCATACAGTTCATTTATAGCTACAGTATTATTATCAATTATCACTTGGACATATGAATATGTTCTCCCTCTCCCATATGCAATACAATAAATAGGCTACATAATTTTTTTTTCCTTAAAAAGTGTCAAGTAAATATAACATAAAATAAATTCATACTTGGCTCAAATCCATGTTCGAAAGTAGGCTAGGCTTAAAACAGGGCAATCATTTTCTCAATTTCACTAGCTGATCGCTAGATTTAGCAGCAAACAAAACAATATATATTAAAAAACATTTTAAAGAATAATAGCTTTTGATGTTTATTGAGCTTCACTTATGCATTTTTGTACTTGCTTGTTATTAATTTGAATTGCATTTTAACAACAATCAAGGAATTTTTTTATTACTATAGTTTGATGTCAGCTGATCTCAAGCTGCCACTATCGAGAATATGCTCACATATAATTAACAAAGTATCGTTATTATAATTTCCTAACTTCATGTAAATTATGTAAAAAAAAAGGAGCATGATTTTTTATATGTAACAGAATAAAATGCAGAAATAAGAGAAAAAGGGAGAAAAATAATGTCTTAAATGGTTAACTTACAGGTCACAGCTGTCAACAACAATGCCTCGTGGCTTATCATTTTGCTCAAGATGTACAATTTTCTCAACAGTCTGTGTACGTGATGGATCTACACTCATTCTGTTTATAGATGCATCACTTTGACAGGTCCAATAGAGATCCCGTTCACTTTCCTCAAAAGCCAACCCCTCTACAGATCCTTGCTCTGCAAAATAATTATAAAAACTTATCATGATTCTGACAAGTAAATAAAATGCAAGCTGAAAAGATAGAAACACTGAATCTAATGAATTGCAGGTAGATCTTATTTCTTTGGCAAGAAGTTAAATCCATAATATGAGTTAAGAAAATCCTTGAAAAAATATAAGAACAGTAACTTCAACCGTACCTAAAAAGAGATTCAATTCCGACATACAATACCTCTCAATAATCCTGTACCTACTTTCTACTAATAGAGAATGGCCGCTTCCATTGAAAAATACTGTATTGATGCTGCCTCGCTGAATATCTGAGTAGAAGATTCGTTGATTAGCATAATCAAATGTCAGACTTATAGCATTCTTCATAATGTCTGAAGTAATCTTCTTTAAAGGTGTGTTTGGATTGTCTTCATCAAACATACGGAGACTATCAATGCTCGTAATACTTGAAAATAACAGGAAGACATCATATTCTGTGGAGGAAAAAAATTCCTTTAACATTTTAATCAATGGTATTTTGATATATAAAAAAATTAATACTTAAAAAGTACAGTACGTGTTTAAAATAAAAATTTTCTTTAACCCTTTCTCTACGAGGCTGTGGATTAGCTACTGGAGCTCTAAACGAGATTTGTCATCATTGGATATACTTTCTCATTTATCCTATAATATGCTACATTTCCATGTTTATTTATTTTACTGCTGATTAAAGGATAATTTTTCAAAATTTTGCTTTAATCTCCAATGTATTTCATTCTTAACAACCGAAATGTTTCTCCATTCACTGGCAACTGATTTTAGGATAATTTTGAAAAAAAAAAATTATATCCATTGAAGTAATTGTTATTCTGGTATAATGCCAGGATAGATAGCCCTCAAAAGATATAAAACTACTCGTTAGTAATAACGAACTTTACGTTGTACAGAAATGTAAAGAAAATATCCATTAATCTCCTTTGACACAAAAAAATAGTCTATAGGCCTAATCTATAATTATAAGGTACAGTAAAGCAATATGAATATCAGGAAGGTTCGTAGAAATAAACTAAAAAAAAAAAATTTCTGGGGGGCAACTTCCATACTAAGTCAGCTTCAGGGACAAAGCAATACATAATCAGGCGAGTATAAAAATAAATAAAAATTATTATGAAAGTTCAATTTCTTTAACAAATGGCAAAGTAGAAGAATAAATTGATCCTGTGTAATTCACCAAATTTATAAGCATAACATACCTTTGCAAGACTTTCCATCTTCTGCAACACGAGCATGGTAGCACTGGCATTTAACTTCCTGCCCATTAAAAAGACATATCTCTTCACAGCCTCCATTGTTGGTGGAACATGGATTTAAGCCAATCTGAGCATCAGTGCTCATCACAATGATATCTCTTACAGTATCTCCAAGGGTATCTCTTAATGTGGACACTCTGCTCAAATCTGATTTTGGAACGTGACGAATTGAACCCGCTGCGTAAACCCTAGAAAAATAAGAGTACATTCAGGAGTATACTAGGATGAAATTACAGTATTTAGAAAACTAAAATTAACAATTTCATACAACCCAATATTGTACACATAAATACTTTGTTTTATGGTGAGGGAGATGCCAGACACACCACCACTAATCAAAAATATAAACAGAATGGTAGTCTGTCCATTCATGTATAAATCCAAAAGTCTCCATCTGTGTTACCTAATCAATAGCTGTGAGAAATTAGCATGCCTGGGAGGATATAATTTCATATCATACATATTGGGTTTATATGAGATCCACTAGCCTGGGCAATTGATTTTCTAATACATTCCCTGTACATCCTTGAAGTCTGAACCTTATACTCTTAAGAATAATCAGATCTGTGCTGGACAAAATACAAAATCCAGAAAAAGGCTTGCCAACTCTTTATTCTTTCTGTTAGTCACCATGTATATTCCTAGATATGCATTTTTGTAGTTGGTATTATATACAAGTTCTCCAGAAGTTAAGACCCAAGCATTGCTATAGCTTAAGTAGCCAGTGAAAATGCTGGCCAAGTTCTGATACAGACAATATAAACGAGCCAGATATCAAAGTATCTACCCAGTCTTTTCATGAACACCCATTCTGTCACATGAGCACTCACCCTGGTGAAAACATTATAGACAGAGAACTTTAAAATGACATACACAGATAGCCCAGAACAAGCAGAGACGGACTGGAGTTAAGTACAGAGGAAAATGGAAGTTAGCATTATCACATCTATGGATGCTAGGAAGTACTTTTTTCAAGATGGAGAGTAAAACTAAAGCTGTTGTTTCCATATTGAATAAGGCTACTGGAGATGCCAGTTCAGCATGCTGAAATCAATGAAGAGACGCCATATTTTTCAATATTGAAGAATCTAAAAACCTGGAGGATACTACATTCTTTAATTGTTTTTACCACCCTTATGCTATGTTCCTTGACTTGCTCAAACTGTGCACCAGAGAAACTCTGCAACTATAGAGGCTCTAACATAACTGCTAGTGGCCCTTTAATACCAGCGGAAATTACTTTTGGGTTCCCTGTCCAATTACTGAAGTCTTCCTCCTTAGAAGTTTCTCAAGAAACCTAACCTCTACTCTCCCAAAGAACCTGAGCTTCCATCATCTTTATGCACCTAGATTAACTAGTAAAACACAGATCTTGCAGTACTGCAACTAAGAAACTTCATCACACAAGGAAGTAAAAGTAGGAGAGTCATAGTTCCAGTCAACATTTCCATTCTCTTACTTGAACTTTCCTCATTTTCTTAGAAGTTTAATTTCTATAAACAGATTGTTTGGACCTATGCAATATTTGTGAAAATTACATATGCAAGGAATTGTAACAGATTAACTTTCATTTGTTTCCAATTTCATACAAAGATCTAAATGATTGTAGCATTGCCTTTCCAGGGTATAATTTGTTATCCCATCCTCGTTCTCTGTCAAAGGTTTTACCTATGGAGGAGGTTACTTATAAGGTTCCAAATGCACATATATGGCATTTCTCAATGGGGCTAGAAGAAACAATTTTAAATTTGGTCTTGTCGTGATTCAAGAAAGTCTCTTGAGTTTTACTTTAAAGGTAGACAAATTTAATCTGGTTGATGTGCCAGTAACCTATTTTGGGCACTTTGTACTTCTTTTTAATATTCATAGTCAGAACTGTACTTATATAGTTACAATGGACCTTGTTAAATTTAAGACAAAAGATTGTATACTCATTCTTGTTTTCATCAACCAATCATGAGACATTGGCTACTACATCTTAAGGGGCGGTCCACTATGGTGGATAATGCAAGAACTTGAAAAAATAAAAAATCAAGTTATTGTTTCTATGCATACAGAAACATGTCGTACATGCTCTCCAGAAGTTTCAGCCAATTATTTCAACAAATAATGAAGATAAAGCGGTCTTTAAATGATGACGTCATCCTAACTGCGTTGTCTGCATGACCGAGTTTGACAGAACCGTCTTTCCGTGCTTAATTTTGCATTACATATAGTGATTTTTTTACTCATGTTTCATAACCTCATACATCTGGCAGAGTTAGAAGACATTGGGAGAGGGTAGGCGAACGCAAACTATGATCGACGAGAAGACTAGCCAGAGTTTCCAAAGACATATAGAAGTTATGATGCCCGTGTGTTTGTTTATTTGCAGTTCGTATGTACACTGTGTTTTCACAATATCCTCATGAACTTTATAGCAAGGCCAATGTTACCTAAGATCAAAGAAAGAACAAAAAAACAAGCAGAGAGCAAATACAAAAACAAGAGAGGGAAACATGAAGAAGAGTACAAAGCTGGAACATTCTAACTAAAACTCTGGCAATAAAGAGAGGCCGCTGGCAACTCATGACACCCTTACACCAAGTGAATTAGTAAACTTGGGATTTAAATACTTTGTTTAGGGAGCCTTCATGTAGGATTAAACAATAAAAGTACAAAGCAAGGTTACCATAATAATGTTATTTTGCTTTTCTAAGAAAAAATCAAAAATTCAATAGCAAATCTTTGGGAGCTTATAAATTAAAAACATACTTATTCGCAGGTCGGCACATTTTTCTTGGTTATTTATCGTTCAATTTTAGAAAGATATAATTAGGAAGAGGAATAAAAATCCCACAATTTTATGTGACAAAATTATGATTTTCCTTTTTCTCTTTTTTTCATGATTATTTTGCATCTAGACGAAGAAAATTAAGAAAAAAATCATTGAAAAAAGAAATAGGAAAATCAAAATTCTGTCCCACAGAATTATTCGGTTTATAAAGACGTTTTTAAGGTATGATTTTCATTACAATTGGTGTTATATTAGTTGGGAAAAATTTACCTATTTTTTTTTTTAAATCAAGATTTTTGCTAAAAAATCAAAACAAATTATATCAAATAATTTGAAATTTATATGTCTAAAACATATATAGAAATTGCGAATTTTGAATAATTAGAAAAAATGCAAGAGAGCGGACGGTCCCCTAAGTAGAAAATGGATGATCTTTAAACTTTTTGAGAATTTCTTACGAATACAAGTGCTTTCTTTTATACAGCATATGTTTTGGAGCTTACTATGTGAAAAATTAATGCTACTTGAGACTTAATCCCTGACTCTCAATAGTTCATAAGTACTGTACTCTATTGGAACTTTCAGTATCTTGGCCTCCTCCTAGTAGGGATCCAGATAAAGTATATATGTTTATATATAACAATATTTGGATGCAACAAATATTTCCTATAACATATACAAGATTATTTACACAAAATCATTAATCGCGTAACAAGTGCCCTCATCCCAACCAAATCTTGATCCTTTGCCCAATGTTCCCCAAAAGTGAGGTCACTATACACACTGCAGTGAGAAATGTCCAATATGGGAGGGCACCTAGTTTTGAAAAAAATCCCCAACTGGTGCCACATCACAGATGACTGGCTTACCTTCTTTCTCCAACCCTGCACCACCTCCTTACCCTCTGCCTGTCTATTTCTTTCTTATTATCTCTCTCTCAATTTCTACATACTCTCTTTACATCAATTCCATCTCCGGGATGTAGATCTAAGGTTGTTGAATTCTTTAATAGATAGAAAGCTAGCTAAAATTAGTGCATAATGCAATCTATGGAGCAGTAAGCTGAACCCTAACAAAACTCAAAGTATGACTGTAAGTACGTCGTGGACAGTAGCTCCTAAATATCCAGAGGTGTGATTCTTGATAGAAAATTTACTTTTGAGAAAAACATTTGGCCTGTCCCTTAAATTGCACAAAAAATGGTATGCTGAGAAAGTCTTTTAAGCTCTTCAGTGATGAACCTATTCGGAAGAAGTGTTTTCATTCTTTCATTCTGCCTTGTTTCGAGTATTGTTTTTCTGCCTGGTCTTCAGCTGCTGAATCTCATCTTATTTTGTTGGACAGGAACTTACAGTCCATTAATTTTTTTATTTCTGATCTACATATTAATTTCTGGCCTTGTCATTCAGTTAGTTCGTTATGCATGGTCCATACGATTTTTCACAATTCTGACCATCCTTTGCATTCAGATCTTCCAGGACAGTACCATCATGTTCGTAATACTAGGTTTGCAGTTACTTCAAATAGTCATGACTTCTCCATCATGTGGCCCAATACTGCACAGTATTCTAGAAATTTTATTCCAGTTGTGACCAAGTTGTGGAATGATTTTCCTAATCAGATAGTTGAATCAGTGGAACGTCTAAAGTTCAAACTTTCCGTGACGTAAGTCTCTTTTTATAGTTAATTTATGAAAGGTCTATATCAATATTATCATTGTTCTTAAAATATCTTAAATTAATTGTTCATTACTTATATTATAGTTTACTGTATCTGTTACATTATTTCCTTTCTTCACTGGACTATTTTTCCCTGTTGGAGCCCTTGGGCTTATATTATCTTGCTTTTCCAACTAAGGTTGTAGCTAAACTATTAATAATAATAATAATAATAATAATAATAATAATAATAATTTGTATTTCCACAATTGTATACAAAATTATTCAAACTTGTTCAACAACACCATTCAGTAAGGGCTATCAAAGTTTTTTAATAATACAGATTTGAAAGTCTTACAGAGCCTCAAATTGTTTGATTATTTCAGTTTCTTCTGCTACTAAACCCTTGCAGTACTACAACCCTAGTCACTCTATAATACTACTAGATTGTGTGAGAAAATATTAGGGATAAATGTTGATAAACTAAGTTGCTGGAGAAGAAGTAAAACAAACATCAAGGAAATAATTCCCGCCTGTAAGCGAGCACTCACTGCCCTTCTGAGAATTAACAAAAGGAACTAAAATATTTAAGAGCTTTTGTAACTCATCACTATCATAATTGGCTGCTTAAGTGTGTATTAGAGACCGGTGCTGGCATGACATAATCATTATTATACCTGCTATAAACAACCAGCCCCTTCTTCTCTGGACTTTCCCCTGAACTAATAGCAAGTTTCCTTTGCACTTGAACTTGAAAAATACTTTCCATGAGAGGAACAGTGAAGAATTCACTCTCCTGAAATCCTTAATTTAAATCACAGTCCTATCCTATGCAGTGCGGTGATTGCTTAAAACACAATACAACATATCACAATCTGGAAGATGGTAAGCATCAAACCAATGCAATTGAAAGACTGAGATAACAAAGCCACTGGCATTTCAACGCTTAACATTACCCAATTGTGTCTTTTATTACTTTACAAAAGGTGTGTGTCTATTAAAAGAAAAGAGAATGGGATATTTAAAAAAAACTTTACAGGTAAATGCTGATAAACCAAGCTCATAGAAAAGAAGCAATATGAACATACATGGAGGTTCGTATAATCAATAAACATATACAGTATCTTATTATCGAGTGGCATGAAAAATGCTAAAGTACAAACCATAGAATCAAACAGTGATTCAAGCAGATAACCATTCAGTTCAGAAAATATTGCACTAAAGTACAGTAATTTGTTTTGTTAAGCTGCTTGAAACTTTAAAATGGTTCAAGTTCGGGTTATGAGTGAGACACCAGAAGTATGGTACAGTATGACCTACCCTATAAGCTGGGAAGCTTGTCAGATATTGTCCAGAACATCTTGTTAAGGATGGCTAGATGGAGTTAAGATCAAGATAACCAATAGGAAAGATTGAAGTATACATGGTTTAATAATCTGGATTTCAGTAAATTATATAAACAAGGGAAAAAGTTTAAAGGCGAGGGAAAAAGTTTAAAGGCAAGAGATAAGAAAAAGGCTACTGCATAAGGTTTGCATAGGAAAAGAAAAAGATATACCAGAATTTCCAACTCCTTGTATTTTTAACCTTAATGATTACAAAGATGTCTAAATAGGACTAAGAAAGACAGAGAGCAAGGCTTATGTACTAACTTTGGTGGGAGCAAATACCTCTTGAACTGATGAATAAACCAGTCTAATAGCTATCAAATTTTCCAGTTTAAAAGCAAGAGAACCTTCATTCCCTACAAAACAGAAAAATAATGACTAAGGATTCCTATGAAATGCCTGAGTTGCCAGAAACAGAATCACTGTAACAAAGTTAGAAGAAAATAAGAAGCCAACTGACAAACAACTTGGAGTATATATGATATTAATCCTCTAGTGATCCCAGCGATGAGAAAATTGCTGCTAGACTCAGGACTTTTGTCCAAAGAGCATTAACATCAAGTATCAACCTACTCAAGTTGACGGTTTGTAGCGTAACTAACAAAGGAATAAAGAAACTGAAAATTGCATCAGAAAGCGGGTTAGATTTTCAATACAGCACTTATGGTTACATAAACAGATGACAATAAAATACATCGTCAGATCCTCAGAGGGTTACATCATAACCAAAACAGTTCCCATCTACAAGTAAAAAGGTTGAGCAAAGGGCTGCTCTCATCCAAAAATCTCCCAACATTCCTTCGTCAGGAGTTCCTGTTGTAGATTGGTGAAAATATGTAGGATCAATACAGTATTACATCCCACTAAAGAAGAGAGGCATGTTTGGGAAGTAACACATACAGCATGCCTTGTGTAGCACACTTTAGTTGATAATTAAGGCTTCCTGCATCATCCCTTCACTAAACCTATAATAATCTCAATATCTTTTACTTTTATCTTTCCTCTTTAGTCTCTTCTTATTCAGCTCTACAACTTCTGGTGAGATGAGCTTTAAATATAAAATAATATATACTAACGTAAGATACAGGATACAAGGAACATTCAGATGCTATATCCTGGCAATCCATATAGATTTTGAGATCATCCTTAGCTTTGGTTGCCTTGCTGAATAGTCAGGATATAGCTGGATACCTTATTTTCTTCCAATTTAACGATCATCTTCTTTCTCATATACAGTATATAATGTAGTGTAATGATATAGAGAGAACTAATATTACTAGTTAAGGGTAGGACCTGAAAGAAATTCATGATATATCTAAATTGACACTCTCTCTTCATCCTGGAGAGATTTTTTGTTGATTTGTGACTAAACTGTACATGAACACTTTCTTTTAGAAAATATTTTCGAAACAGTATAGTTCCTAATTAGGTTAAAGGAAATTCTTTGAGCGATCAAAGAATGTTAATCAATATAACCCTTAGCATTGTACGTAATGGATTAATTTTTCTTTTAGTTTGGGCGAAACCTATTCAGCAGATGAGATGCTTGTAAGTGTTGTTAATGGGCTTCCATAAATTGCTCCAAACAAAAGACCATAACAAATAATAAAAAACACTAATAATACAACACCAACAATAATAGATAAATACTATACAAATATCTATAGTCTTGCCTATCCTTTGTCCAGCCAAGAGGCTCTGCTTGGATTATCAGCTCCACATTTTATCCACTGTAAGTGTGGGAAGGGAGGATGGCAATAATGAAAAAAGAGAAATTGTGATTCTCAAGACATTTTCTTAGTATTACATCAGCCAGCAACCGGCAATGGGAATTACTTTCAGTCTGATCAATAGACGTTGAAGTGCACAGCACTGTGTGCAGAAGGGCCGAATAAAGCTATATAATTACCACCAGGGAGTTATGAGTGATGTAAGCCTACTTGCAATGTTGGCAACATTGATCAGCAATTATGAAGCAGCAGGTAACTCACCAAAATTTCAGGATTCTCCTACAAACTGCATGGGGGATGAAAGAGCAGGGTAAGCCAACTGCTGACTAATGTAATACCAAGAAGTCTTTTTGGAACTCAGTCCTATTTTTGGCATTGCAGTCACACAGCACCTGGCAATGCAATTATATAATCAAACTATGAATATGGACGTGGAATGAAAATATTAAAGATCATTACAGTCTATAAAATTAAATAGTCTAATAATGAGGAAAGAGAAAAACGCTAATATAATTAACAATACAATGAAAGGAACAAGAAAAATTAGTAGAACATGAATACACAAAGGGAATTAGGCTACCAGGCAATTAACAAAAAGCTCAGCTCCATAAATTAGGCTTGGAGAACAAAGGAATGGAAATAGTTAATGTAGATTACATAAACTTTTCCAAAAGCAATATAAAATTAAGAGGTTAAGTTAAAAGGAAAATGGTAATCTCACACTATATATATATATATATATATATATATATATGTATATATATATACACATCTATATATGCATATATATACATATGTATACATACACGTATATATATATATATATATATATATATATATATATATATATATATATATATATATATATATATACTGTATACGCATATATATACATATAAATATATATATATATATATATATATATATATATATATATATATATATATATATACACATATATATACCTATATATATATATATATATATATACACATATATATATATATATATATATATATATATATATATATATATATATATATATATATATATGTATATATATATGTATATATATATATATATATATATATATATGTATATATATATATATATATATATATATATATATATATATATATATACATATATATATATATATATATATATATATATATATATATTATATATACTGTATATATATTTATATATCTATATGTATATAAACATATATATATATACATATATATATACATATACCAAGGCACTTCCCCCAATTTTGAGGGGTGGCCGACATCAACAAATGAAACAACACAAAAAAGGGGGACCTCTACTCTCTACGTTCCTCCAGCCTAACAAGGGACTCAACCGAGTTCAGCTGGTACTGCTAGGGTGCCACATCCCACCCTCCCACATTATCCACCACAGATGAAGCGTCATAATGCTGAATCCCCTACTGCTGCTACCTCCGCGGTCATCTAAGGCATCGGAGGAAGCAGCAGAGCCTACTGGAACTGTGACACAATCGCTCGCCATTCATTCCTATTTCTAGCACGGTCTCTTGCCTCTCTCACATCTATCCTCCTATCATCCAGAGCTTCCTTCACTCCATCCATCCACCCAAACCTTGGCCTTCCTCTTGTACTTCTCTCATCAACTCTTGCATTCATCACCTTCTTTAACAGACAGCCATTTTCCATTCTCTCAACATGGCCAAACCACCTCAACACATTCATATCCACTCTAACTGCTAACTCATTCCTTACACTCGTTCTCTCTCTCACCACTTCATTCCTAACCCTATCTACTCGAGATACACCAGCCATACTCCTGAGACACTTCATCTCAAACACATTCAATTTCTATCTCTCCATCACTTTCATTCCCCACAACTCCGATCCATACATCACAGTTGGTACAATCACTTTCTCATATAAAACTCTCTTTACATTCATGCCCAACCCTCTATTTTTTACTACTCCCTTAACTGCCCCCAACACTTTGCAACCTTCATTCACTCTCTGACGTACATCTGCTTCCACTCCACCATTTCCTGCAACAACAGACCTCAAGTACTTAAACTGATCCACCTCCTCAAGTAACTCTCCATTCAACATGATATTCAACCTTGCACCACCCTCCCTTCTTGTACATCTCATAACCTTACTATTACCCACATTAACTCTAAACTTTCTTCTCTCACACACTCTTCCAAATTCTGTCACTAATCGGCCAAGCTTCTCTTCTGTGTCTGCAACCAGTACAGTATCATCCGCAAACAAAAACTGATTTACCTCCTATTCATGGTCATTCTCGTCTACCAGTTTTAATCCTAGTCCACGCACTCGAGCATTCACCTCTCTCACCACTCCATCAACATACAATTTAAAAAACCACGGTGACATCACACATCCCTGTCTCAGCCCCACTCTCACCGGAAATCAATCACTCACTTCATTTCCGATCCTAACATAGGCTTTACTACCTTCGTAGAAACTTTTCAACAACCTTCCACCTACTCCATATAACCTCATCACATTCCACATTGCTTCCCTATCAACTCTATCATACGCTTTCTCCAGATCCATAAACGCAACACACACCTCCTTACCTTTTGCTAAATATTTCTCACATATCTGCCTTACTGTAAAAATCTGATTCATACAACCCCTACCTCTTCTGAAACCACCCTGTATTTCTAAGATTGCATTCTCTGTTTTATCTTTGGTCCTATTAATCATTACTCTACCATATACTTTTCCAACTACGCTTAACAAACTAATACCTCTTGAATTACAAAACTCATGCACATCTCCCTTACCCTTATATAGTGGTACAATACATGCACAAACCCAATCTACTGGTACCATTGACAACACAAAATACATATTAAACAATCTCACCAACCATTCAAGTACAGTCACACCCCCTTCCTTCAACATCTCAGCTCTCACACCATACATACCAGATGCTTTTCCTACTCTTGTTTCATCTAGTGCTCTCCTCACTTCATCTATTGTAATCTCTCTCTCATTCTCATCTCCCATCACTGGCACCTCAACACCTGCAACAGCAATTATATCTGCCTCCCTATTATCCTCAAAATTCAGTAAACTTTCAAAATACCCCTGTATTCCGCCCATCTTTTCCTTGCCTCCTCTCCTTTTAACAACCTTCCATTTCCATCTTTCACTGTCTCTTCAATTCTTGTGCCAGCCTTCCTTACTCTCTTCACTTTTTTCCAAAACTTCTTCTTATTCTCTTCATATGAATTACCCAATCCCTGACCCCACCTCAGGTCAGCTGCCCTCTTTGCCTCACGTACCTTGCGCTTTACTTCCACATCTCTCTCTCTCTCTCTCTCTCTCTCTCTCTCTCTCTCTCTCTCTCTCTCTCTATATATATATATATATATATATATATATATTTATATATATATATATATATACATATAAGTATAGATATACAAATACATATGTATATATATGATATACATATATATATATATATATATATGATATATATACATACACTATATATAATATATATATATATATATATGCATATATATATATATATATATACATATATATATATATATATATATATATATATATATATATATATATATATATATATATATACAGTGGTACCTCTACATACGATCTTAATTCATTCCAGAAATTGCTTCGTATGTTAAAACAATCGTATGTTGGAGCAAATATTCCCATAAGAATACACTGTAATTTGTATAATTCGTTCCCCACCCCAAAAACCTATATTAACTCCTTAATAAATTACTACATATAATTACACATAACAATAACATAACTGCATAATATGAAAGCAGCATGTAAAAAAGATAATTATAAAGAAATAATAAATAAAAAATGTGTTTTATTGTCACTTTACCTTAGAGACAGGCCAACGCAGGTGTAGGATTTGCTACGCCAGGAGGAGACGGACGATCGGAGAGAAGGTAGACATGGTGTTAACATGTTCTTTAAATAAATACTCTCTCTCTCTCTCTCTCTCTCTCTCTCTCTCTCTCTCTCTCTCTCTCATTCTTTTTCACTGTTAGTGTTAGAGACGTCTATTAATTTTTTCTGAGAGAGAGAGAGAGAGAGAGAGAGAGAGAGAGAGAGAGAGAGAGAGAGAGAGAGAGAGAGAGAGATTAAACAGTAATGTGTTGTGTACATATTTTTTTTAACAGCGTCAACGAGTTGAAAGACAATTAAATGTACCTAAAAAAAACAATATCAGCGAATCTGAATTCCTTTATTAACTAAACAAATATTGATACAAACACACTCGTGTGCGTATGCACAAACACACACACACGCAGGAGGAGACACGATCGGCGAGGAGGTAGAGATGGTGACTGCGATAACATACCATAACTTACACTAGGGAAACTTTAATCCAACTTAGCTTATTTTTTTTTTTTTCATTTTTATATTTTATATTTTTTAAATTTTTTTTCTTTTGATTTTTAATTTTCATCACTTTCAGTGACGAGTTACAGTACGTTATCGCAGTCACCATTTCTA
>NC_090768.1:2227966-2240466 GCF_036898095.1 Palaemon carinicauda
ATTTAGGTAACCGAGATCTCGTGTTGCCTAGGTAACCTAACCTAGGCAATATAGTATACTTTCGACATTTCCCCGGTTACCCTCGTGTATTGGTTTATCAATTTAACGGAGATTGATATCTCCTAGAATTATTATATAACCGATACTCGTCTTTAGTAGAGATTTAAGGGTAATCTCTCTTTCCCTCTGAGTGTAGCCTTCGGCTACAACCCTAGTGGGTCGTGCCTCGAGTTTTCATTTAGGCATGACTAGCCTAGGGTTTTCTGTCTCTTCCCTTAACTGCAGATAGCAGGTTTTGAGATTCGGTCAGAACCTCAGAGTATTTAGTCTTGTGCCGACAGTCGGCCGGCAGGGTGAATAGTCATTCCCCTGCCGGCTAGGCTGCCGACATAGGAGGCTAGCCCTCCCTAGGCCGCACCTGAAGTGGTTGTATGATGCCGCCACCTTCTCCCTGTGGTCTAGTAAACTAGTCCTGTGCTCGCAGACCCTAGGCTGAAGAGTAGTTATTCTTCTGAGGCCTAGGATGGCGCCGGTACTGGAACTCTGTTTCTCCCTTGTTGAGAGGAGGTGGCACTGCTGCCATCCCCTCAACTGTATTGGTAGACCCTAGGTTGGAGAATAGAATTCTCCTGCCGCCGATACTGATACAGTTTCTTAAGGGTGTGTAGGACCGGCAACCTTGCCGGCTCCTTCCACACCTCATACAGGACCCTTTTCCCCCCTCCTCTGTTCTTTTGTGATGGCCAAGCCATTGTCTTTCTTTGAGCCGTCGTCCTGCAACCTCACCGTTGCCGGTGGATTGCGGTGGCGGGCCAGACTCCTACTCTACAGCTGTTGTCCGGCTGCCTGCGGCTATGCCGGCTGCTGGCAGCCATGACAACTGCTGGCGGCCATGTTGGGTGCCGGCGGCCATGTTTTATACAAACTGTCGGCGGCTATGACGGCTGCTGGCAGCTATGCAAGCTGCTGGTAGCCATGTCTTCTGTCGGCAGCCATGCGTCATGGCTGCCGGCGGCTGGCGGCTGCTGGCAGCTATGCAAGCTGCTGGTAGCCATGTCATCTGTCGGCAGCCATGCGTCATGGCTGCCGGCGGCTGGCGGCTGCTGGCAGCCATGAAGGCTGTTGGTGAGAAGTCCCTTCTGTCACCAAGGTTCTTCAGTCCTGCCTTGGACTGCTGGCCACAAGTTCTGTTGCCGGGGTATTAGCCTGGCCGGCGGTAGGCCGGCCAGACTGGCACAGATAGGTGCTGACTCAGCCGGCAGTATGTCGACTGTACCATTGCTGCCAGGTGCTAGCCTACTGGCTATAAGCCGACCGGACCTTGCCGGCGATGGTACTTGTGGCTGGATGGAAGCCTGAATGTTACATTCTCCCCTTCCATTTGGACCTTCTTTCTGGAGAAAGGTAGTAAATTAGACATTTACATCCTTAATTGGTGTATACGTACACAGTAATAAGGCAGCCTTCACTCCATGCTGTCTCTCTCTCTTTTAGCTAGCATGCTGGCTGCGATGGCCGGCTATGCTGGCTATATGCCGGCTGAATTACAGAATATGTTTATACAGGTGGTCAGTATAGAATATACTGCAATATACTGCAGATAGAAAAACTACAGTATTGTATATATTATATTAGTAGTTATTTCCCAATATATCTTGGGAATCCTTGCTCGGGTGTTTGCTGAGACCAATCCTATATTGAAAGAATAGAATTTCTTCAATATTCTGATTAGAAATCAGTTTTCATATTACCCTACAATATTAAATATTTTAAAGGGCTAGTGGTATTACACTTCTAACCCTAAAAGGTTAGAACCCTTATCCTTGAGTTCCCCTGATCAGGAAACTCTATAATTTTAATATGGTAAGGGAAGGTCACAGCAAATGGGCTGGGTAGGATACACAAATATATGTCTTTTATATTGCCTAGTCTAGTCGGCGTCATGCCAGCTGGACCGTGCCGTCAGATGCTTGCCACAATAGCAGCACACTGGCTGAACTACATTATATATAATTATACAGTAGTCAGTATTTTGCAATATAGTATATACTGCAAACAGAATACTATAGTATGATTATACAGTAGTTAGTTTCTAACATATTTTGGGTACCCTTGTGCGGGCTTCTGCTGGGACCGTTCCTATATTGAAAGAATAAAATTCCTTCAATACTCTGATTAGAAATCAGTCATCCTTACCCCACAGTGTTAAAGAATAGAAAGGGGCAGTGACTTGTACACTTCTCTACCCCTAGGGGTCAGAACCCTTTCGTTAGATTTCCTTGATAGAGGAATCTCCTTAAAGTTAATACTGAGGGGAGGTAACAGCATTTGCTTGCAGGGGATACACAAGTATGTGTCTCCCACTATCCCTTTCTAACTTACTATCCTCAGCTATTTTAGTTAAAAGATGACTTTTACATATTGCTTATCAGTGAGATAGTCAATTGTATACTCATGCTGCTTTCCTTTCTTTACAGGAGGAACCCCAGATGACATGTGTTGCAGTCTTCTGCAATATCAAGAGTAAGTACTTTTATGGTCATAATACATGCAGGTTTCATGCCCCCTGCAATATTATTTCCGAATCCCTGCATTATTGGAACCGTCAAGTTTGCAATGTATGTCGGACCTTAATGTCCGAGGGTTTCGAGAATCCCAAGTCGATGGAGTCTAGGGATGCAGCTCGTAACAAACTACACAACTGGGTGAGAGGTTTCCAGAAAATCTCTCCAGGACCATACCTACCTAATGATAGGATGCGTAACCTACTATTCCCGAAAGCAAGTAAGGAAATAGTGGTACCCCAGGCACGATTCACACCTCCCTGCTGACAGGCAGCCCTTGGGACGGAGGGCAGGAAGCCCCCACGGGAAGAGGTGGATAATGTCGTGTTGGAATTGCTTCCATCTGTGCCGGCTCTAAAGCCATTAACATCGACATCTTCACCCTCTACCCCTCTATTAGATGAAATGGACCAATTATTGGCCCATATGAAAGGTCTAATAGAAAACTTTCGCAAACAAGACGAAAAGGAGGAAGCGAAAGGCAAGATGGAGCTCTGTGAAGCTCCACTTGTCGCTCCCCAAGGGTCATACAAACGACCCAGAGACCAAGACCTTACGACATGCTCCAAAACCAATCCCTGGAGGTTTGCGGAGCTTATGCCGATTTTAAACGGCAAACTCTACATCTCGGAGAAGATGGGTGCTGTTCCCTTGGACGAAATCCAGTTTTGGCCAAGCTTTAACGCTTTCCCTGACTGCTTCATTCGACTGAAGCATGAACTAACGTCATAAAAAGAGATGGAACTGAAGGAAGCCATGGTTTTCGACCACAATAAGGCACAGGCTATCTTGTCAAGTAGACTGAGAAAGGCGGGTTACTCGGTGTCGAAAGTACTCACACTAAGTAACAGACACCCTTCTTTTCTTGCTCCTGCTTCAATATCATTCCTCTTTATGTGGAAGGCATTTAAATCTGTTGCCAAGGCAGTTGAGGCAGGTAGACCATGTCCTGCACTCGAGGAGTGCAAGTTTCTGTCACTAGCCTTTCCCAGCCAGGAGAAGGATTGGAAGGAAGTCCACTTAACCTTTTCAGTAGGAAGACTAGACGCGGATGTCGCTAGATGACAGTTTAGCGAGAATCTCCATAAACTATCTGAGTTTCTTTTGGGTAAAGAACAAGAGACAAAGGAGAGACTTACAGCCTCCCTATCCCTACAGAACTGCATAGAGTTGTGATCAGCCCATCAAAGTACCCCAGACATGCTCATGGTCTTAGCCAAAATGCATATGGCCACCTTAGTAAAAGACCTTTGTGTCTTTATGAAGGCCAGGAGAGCCTGTAGGGAGTTTGTGTTTGCTGCCGCAACAGTGAAACACGAAACCAGGAAGCTGATATCTTCCAACATCTGGGGTAGAGACCTCTTTCCAAACGATGTAGTTAGAAAGGTGATTAAGAAGGCCACCACGGAGAACATAGGATTTCTCCAAAAATGGGGCATCTTTTCAAAGATAAAGTCTTCCACGGTTGTGGGTCCCCAACCTAAAAGGAAGACGGAAAAGTCTGTTGCACAAATATGTAAACCTTCTGATCAGGCGAAGCAAAGAGACGCTTCTGGTAGGAGGGAGGTTCCTTCAGGATAGTTGGACCTGCGATCCTTGGGTCCAAGGTCTAATCAAGATGGGACTAGGATGGGAAATAGACATACCTCCACCATCATTTCCTCAACTCTTCCTAAACTCCAAAACCCTCCTGGAAGAGTATACCTTAGAGCTCTAGAACATATAGGCAGTAAGGAAAGTATAGTCCACCGAATTCCAGGGAAGGCTGTTTGGTGTTCACGAGAAGGACTCAAGAAAACTCAGAGTCAATCTGGACTTGTCGCCACTCAACAAGTTCAAATAAAACAGCAAGTTCAGAATGTTAATCCTTCTGAACATAAAGACCTTGTTTCAAAAAGGGGTGTTCGCAGATTTGTCAGACCTGAAAGATGTCTAATGGCAACTTCCAGTCAGTCACCCCCTCCCCTCCTACCTAGGATTCAAGTTACAGAGGATAACGTATGTCCTAGGAAAGATACTTGTCGGACTAAACACAGTCCTAGGTATCTTCACAGGATTGGCAGACACAGTCACGCAAAAACCAAGCCTAGAAATGGTTCAGGCAACAATGTACCTGGACGAAAGGCTGGGGTGGGCAGCACCCAAAGTGGCTGGTCTATGAGCATCCAAGGAAGTGATCCGGTTCCCGGAACATCGGGGATACAAGATAAGCTTCAAGAAGTCTCGATTCTCTCCAGCTCAAAGGCTTCAATGGTTAAAAAACCATTGAAACCTGTGGTCACACCAACTCTCCTTTCCCTTGGGGATGTAAACGGAGATCGCAGGGTCGGTCAAGAGACTATGGTAATCAGTCAGGATCCCAAGACGCTAACAGGGAGGAGTTCTGACCTCTCTCGAGTACGCAATAGTGACAGACCCAGTGCTAAGAACACAGCTGAAAGATGCGTTAAGAGTCTGGAAAAGATACGCATCAAACGTTCGAAGAGATCTAAAAGGACCGATATCAGTCTTTCCTTAATCGCTTCCCTAACAATGGTTAAAGGCCAAAAGTCCCAAGACCATGTTGGTCCTGTCATGGGTGGGGAAACACTCTCCACGCAGATCAGACCTCCTCAGGCAGATCTGGGACATCGAAGCGATAATGAGTGGTCGGAACTGACAAGGCTAGAGAGTGTCTCATACAGTCTAGGTGACGTTAACCATCCCTTACCTAAAGGGATGGCACCTATCAGCAGTTTATGTACAATCGATCCGCAAAGTGACAACGGATGCTCTACTCGGGCTCAAGCCGATAGAGTTAGAATGGTCCACAGACGCAGACCTATTCTCTCCCAGATGGGAATACTGTAAGTCCCCGAGCTGCAGATCGACGTCTTCGTCACGAGCGTCATCAAGAAACTACCTCGATATGTAGCCCCAATATGAGGATCCTCTAGTGGAGATAACAGACATCATGTTTCTAGTTTAGAAGGGATGGACTCTGGAATTCCTGTTCATCCCATCCAATCTCCTGCTGAAGGTCCTCAACATGCTGAGATCCTTCCAGGGAGGAATGGCTCTGTTGGCTCCCAAGTAGCCCAAGAGCAACCTGTTCCCTTTAAGTGAAGGAACTGAAGCTGAGGCTGGCCCTAGTTCTGAACCCAGGACTATCTCAGAAGGTTCAGAAGTTAATTGCCTTCGATTTATCACAGAGAACCCGAACCCTTCATTTCATGATTTTCTTGCCCTAGCGGTTAGGAAAAGATTTGGGATCTCAGAAGGCAATATAGAATTCTTAGAAGAATACAAGTCTAAGTCAACTAGAAGACAATATGAGTCATCTTGGAAAAAGTGGGTTCCTTTTGTAAAAGCAAAATGACCGAAAGAAATTTCAATGAACTTCTGTCTGTCCTTCTGTGTCCACCTTCATAATTAAGGTCTGGCGGCCAACATGATAACTACGTGCAAGTCAGCCTTGACTAGACCTCTTCTATATGCCTTTCAAGTGGATCTGGCGAATGAAATCTTTAATAAGATTCCAAAGGCATGTGCAAGGCTTAGGCCTCCAGCACTGCCAAAGCCCATCTCATGGTCTTTGGACAAGGTACTACATTATGCCTCATCTGTGAACAATGAAGATTGTTCCCTCAAGGATCTAACCCAAAAGGTCATTGTCCTGTTCACTATAGCCTCAGGGGGTAGAGTTAGTGAAATAGTGGCCCTATCTAGAGATGAGGGCCACATTCAGTTCACAGAAGCGGGAGAACTGAATCTCTTTCCTGATCCAACCTTTCTCGCTAAGAACGACCTACCCACTAAGAGGTGGGGTCCCTGGAGAATCTGCCCTCTGAAGGAAGATGTCTCTCTATGTCCTGTAGTGTCTAAAAGTCTATCTTCGTAGAACTTCAGACTTCAGGGGAGGACAGCTCTTTAAAGGAGAAACCTCTGGATCAAACTTATCCCTAAAATAATTGAGGGCGAAGCTCACCTACTTTATTCGCAGAGCAGATCCTGACAGTACTCCCGCAGGTCATGATCCGAGAAAAATTGCTTCATCACTGAACTTTTTTCAGTATATGGAGTTTGAGTGTCTTCGCTCATATACTGGATGGAAATCATCCAGGGTGTTCTACAAACACTATGCTAAGCAGGTCCAAGAACTGAAGCATTATGTGGTGGCGGCAGGTAGTGTATTAAAACCTGTCGTCTAATTCTGCGACGAACAGTTAATTGATTGGGACTGTCCATTAAAGGTCGAAGGTGCCAGCACTTTTAGAGTGATACCCTTTTCAATGAGTGTTACCATGGTGACACTAACTCTGTTCAAAATCTCAGGTGTGGAATTATACAGATAGCACTAGTGCCGTGTGTACATAGTACACAGTGTTGATAGAATATAACAGGTACAGAAAATGGATTTTGAGCGAAGCGAAAAATTTATTTTTGGGTGAGATGGCCATGTCGTCCTGATGGAAGTACCTTAAAGTAGCTTCCTAAGGGATATATGTACTACAGTGATATTCCCAGAGAATTTACCTTTAGGTATCCAGAATTCTAACTCCTGGCGCGAATATCCTTAAATTTTCTCTCAAGGATATCGCATAAGTGGTTGTATGAGGCAGCTACCTTCTCCCCTGTGGTCTAGAAGACTAGTCCTGTGCTCGCAGACCCTAGGCTGAAGAATAGACATTCTTCTGCTGCCTAGGATGGCGCGGGCACAGAAACGATGTTTCTCCCAGGTTGAGAGGGGTGGGCAAGCCTGCCGCCCCCTCTTAACCCTATTGGCAGACCCTAGGTTGAAGAATAGATATTCTTCTGACGCCTAGGACGGTGCCGATATTGAAACTGTGTTTCTTCGTTGTGTGGGAAGACCGGCAACACCGCCGCCTTCTTCCACAATTCATACAGGACCCTTTCTCCTAGCCCCTCTGTCATTTAGTGATGGCCTAGCCAGCGCAACCCTATGGCCGTCATCCTACAATCTCGTCGCTTGCCAGTGGGTTGTGGGGCCGGCCGGGGCTCCTACATAGCAGCTGTTTAGTCACTCAGCCTTCCCTTATGAACGCAAGGCTCCGGGAAAAGCTGTGCCGGCTGGGCCGGCTGCCGGTGGGAGACCCCTATTCTGTAGTGTGTTCTTCAGTTCTCTCTTGGACGGCCATCCACATACCAGCAGCCGGCAGTGACCGGCAATGGCTTGTGCTTGGATGGAAGCCAGAATGATACAGTCTCCCCTTACATTTGAACTCTCCTTCTGGAGGAAGGCAGTAAGATTAAGTACTTACACCCTTATTTACTGTTAACATACATTTAATAAGGTACCCTTCACTCCATGCTTTCTCTCTATCTGTCAGCTAGTGCCGCCAAGTACTAACCTGGCTGGCATGCCGCCGGCCACTACTCGGCAGATGCCGGCCGGGTCGGTGCCGCTGGGTACTACCCCAGTCGGCAAGACGTCGGCTGGATCGTGCCGCCAGGTGCTAGCCAAGCCGATCATACAGTAGCCAGTATATTTGCAGTATAGATCATACCGCAGACAGAAAACTATAGTATATATTAAAAAGTAATTATTTTCCAACATACTCTGTGTGTCCTTGAACAGTTCTTTGTTGAGACCAATTATATATTGAAAGAAAGATTTCTTTCAATAAATTGATAGATGATCAGTTACCATTGACCCATATTATTAAAACCTTGGGAAAGGTCAGTGTTAAGTTACACTTATCTACCCCTAGAGGTTAGAACCCTTCCCTGGGTTTCCTGAATAGGAAACTCTAGGTTTTAATTTTGGGGGGAGGTCACAGCAATTGACTGGACAGAAAATATAAGTATGTGTCTCTCCTCGTTCCTTTCTAGCTTGTCTATCCTAAGCTATAATGCAATAATATTAATAATAATATTTAAATAGTTTACCGAGTGAGATAAACTACCGCATACTCATTTAATTTTCCTCTCTTTACAGGAGGACCATCCAAAGTGCCAAGTCGTCTTTTGCAACGTAAGGAGCAAAAACTTCTGTGGCCACGTGGAATGCAGAGCTCCTGCCCTCTGCACAACTACTAAGGGATCCCGAAAGCGGGTAAGGAAGCCATCACACCCCAATCACGACCTGAGATCCCTTGCGTCCAGATTGCCGTAGGAACGGACGTCTCGGACACTATGCAGGACATCCACCGAGATGAAAGGATGTCGGAGGTGTCTGAGGACACTGAGAAGGACCTCCTAGCGGGAGGTACCGAGGAGTCCACCTTGGCTCCTGAAGATGAAGAGGATGACGTCGAATCGGAGTTCTTTCCGTCTGTTCCGGCTCAAGAGCCGTTACCCTCTACATCGTCTGCCCCTCCATTAGATGATATGAGACAAGCAATGGCCATTCTCATAGCGATGTTGGAGAGCCTTCACAAGCAAGGGGAAGAGAGAGAGACGAAAATGGAAAGGCAGATGGCCCAACTTTCCGCTTCTCACGGGTCTCGTAAGAGACTTAAGGTTCAGGATCTACCAACCTGCTCTGATGTGAATCCCTGGAGGTATGCAGAATACATGCCAATGACCAGTGGCAAGATATTTATATCAGAGTTGGGACCATCCCCATTGAGGAAGTTGAATTCTGGCCAAGCTTCCAATCTTACCCGGATTGCTTCGTCTTTTTGAAGACGGAACTAACTTTGAGGGAGGAGACAGAACCTAAGGAGGTCATAGTTCTTGACCACAGTAGGACTCAGGCTCTTCTTTCCAGCAGCCTGAAGCAGAAGGGCTTCACTAACTCCAAAGTGTCAGCCCTTAGCAAGAAACATCCCACCTTTCTTGCTCCAGCCTCATTAGCCTTTCCTTTTATGTATAAAGGTTTTAAGGCAGTGATGAAGGCAACAGAGGCAGGCAAACCTTGCCCTACACTCAGGGAGTGTAGACCATTATCATTAGCCCTGCCCACGGAAGATAAGGACTGAAAAGAAGTCCACCTTACCTTCTCAGTTGGGAAGTTGGAGGCAGATATCGCTGGATGTCAGTTCAGTGAAAATCTCCCTAAGTTGTCTGACTTTCTCTTGCGTAGAAAGCAAGAGACTAAAGAAAGACTGGCCGCATCTCTGTCTCTACAGATTTGTCTTGAGACGACAACCAGCAACAATAGAACCCCCGATATGAACATGGTTATGGCCAAATCACATTTGGCTACTATGGTAAAGGACCTGTATGGCTTTGTCAAAGCCAGACGCACATGCAGGGAGTTCGTGTTTGCCTCGGCAGCTGTAAAGCACGAATCCAAGGGGCTGATAGCTTCCAATATCTGGGGTAAGGACCTATTCCCGAGTGAAGTGGTCAAAGAAGTCGTAGACAAGGCCGCCACGGAGAAGAGAAATCTTCTCCAGAAGTGGGGCATGTCGGCGAAGAGGAAGTCTTCCCCGGATGAGGGTCCCCAGCCTAAAAGGAAGACTAAACGACCTAGGTTGCTCCCTTGCCCTATCAGACAATGCAACAACAACAACAACAGCAACTTCCCGCAGTTCCCATGACCGCGATGCCCCAGATGGTGGCTCAGCCCCAACCAACATATCAGATGGTGCCTCAGCAGCTGGTTGCCCAGTCACCAGCATTCAACCTTGCGTTTGAGAGGCAGACCATTACCTTTTGTCCCAAAGGTAGAGGGTCTAAACGGGGCTCCTCTAGATACCCCCCACGAGGTAAGGGTGGTAGGGGAGGAAGCGGTAAAGGAGGTAAATCCTCCGGAGACCAGAAGCAATGAGTTGCTTCGGGTAGGAGGGAGACTCCAACAATGCCAGGATCGTTGGACCTTCTATCCTTGGGCCAACAGCCTAATCAAGAAGGGACTTGGATGGAGCTGGAACGAGGTTCCACCACCATTCCCTCAGTTCTTCCAACTCTCTACCCCCATACTGGAAGAATATCCACTAAAACTTTTGAGCAAGAGGGTGATAAGGAGAGCGAAGTCCATCAAATTCCAAGGAAGGCTGTTTTGTGTTCCCAAGAAGGACACAGACAAACTCAGAGTCATCCTGGACTTGTCGCCACTCAACAGGTTCATAGAAAACTACAAGTTCAGGATGTTAACCCTTCAACACATAAGGACCCTGCTACCAAACAGGGCATACACAGACTCGATAGACCTGACAAATGCCTACTGGCATATTCCAGTTAACCGCCCCCTCTCCTCCTACCTAGGATTCAAGCTACAGAAGAAGACGTACGTCTCCAGAGCCATGCTATTAGGACTAAACATAGCCCCAAGGATCTTTACAAATCTTGCAGACGCAGTCGTTCAACAACTACGCCTAGAAGGTGTCCAGGTAGTAGCGTACCTGGACGATTGGCTGGTGTGGGCAGCATCCAGGATGGAATGTATGCAAGCTTCCAACAAAGTGATCCACTTCCTGGAACATCTGGGATTCAAGATCAACGTCAAGAAGTCTCAACTATCTCCAGCTCAAAAGTTTCAATGGCTCGGAGTCCATTGGAACTTAAGAGTCCCACCATCTCTCCATTCCCCCAGGGAAGAGGAGGGAGATAGCAGGATCTGTCAAGAGACTACTGAAATCCGACAGGATCTCAAGACGCCAACAGGAAAGAGTACTGGGCTCTCTCCAGTTCGCATCAGTGACAGACCCAGTGCTAAGAGCACAGCTAAAAGATGAGTCAGGAGTCTGGAAAAAAATACGCATCAAACGCTCGAAGACATCTAAGACCGATACTGATGCTACTACGATCACTTTTCAAGCCATGGTCGAAGGCCAAGAACCTGAAGAGTACCGTGTCCTTGCAACCACCTACACCATCAGTCACCATACATACGGATGCCTCGAAGGAAGGATGGGGAGGTCACTCCCATCAACGTAAAGTTCAAGGGACTTGGTCTTCCCTATTCAAGACCTTCCACATCAACTTTCTGGAGGCCATGGCAGTCTTTTTGACACTGAAGAAACTCTCCCCTCGCAAATCAGCCCATGTAAGACTGATCCTGGACAGCGAGGTGATAATGAGATGTTTGAATCGTCAAGGCTTGAGATCACCCCAAATCAACCACGTGATGTTGTCCATCTTCCGCCTGGCGAAAAAGAAGAGAGGGCATTTATCAGCAGTTCACCTCCAAGGGTTCCGCAATGTGACAGCAGACGCTCTATCCAGGCTCACGTCGATAGAGTCAGAATGGTCCCTAGACGCAGACTCATTCTCCTTCATCTTACGTCAAGTCCCAGAACTGCAGATCGACCTCTTCGTGACGAGCGACAAGAAGAAGCTACCTCGTTATGTGGCCCCATACGAGGACCCTCTAGAGGAGATAACGGACGCCATGTCCCTCGATTGGAACAGATGGAACCGGATCTACATGTTCCCTCCTACCAATCTCCTAATGAAGGTCCTCAACAAGTTGAGATCCTTTCAGGGAACAGCAGCTCGAGTGGCCAAAGAGCAACTGGTTCCCTCTAGTATTGGAACTGAGACTGAGGCTGGTCCCTCTGCCGGACCCAGCACTGTCTCAACAGATCCAGAAGTCGACTGTCTTCGCTTCATCACAGAGAACCCAAAGCCTTCATCTCATGAATTTCTCTCCTCAGCAGTTAAGAAAAGATTTGGGATCTCGAAAGGCAGTACAGACTTCTTAGAATAATATAAGTCTAAGTCAACCAGAAGACAATATGAATCGTCTTGGAAAAAGTGGGTTGCTTTCGTTAAAGCAAAATGACCTAAAGAAATCTCAGTGGACTTCTGTCTGTCTTTCTTTATCCACCTTCATGAACAAGGTCTGGCAGCCAATACAATAACTACGTGTAAATCAGCTCTGACTAGACCTCTACTATATGCCTTTCAAGTAGACTTGTCAAGCAACATCTTTAACAAGATCCCTAAGGCATGTGCTAGACTTAGGCCTCCAGCCCCTCCGAAGCCCATTTCATGGTTCTTAGATAAGGTTATACACTATGCTTCAACAGTGAGCAATGAGGATTG
>NC_090768.1:2250466-2467966 GCF_036898095.1 Palaemon carinicauda
AAGCGAAATCCCTGCTGGTGCTGAACAATGGTCTCTGCTCACCCTCCTGGCCTCGAGAATTTTATCCTAGCGGATTTTTCATTTATCAAGGTTCTCTATCTTTTGCATAAAACCATCCCTCTCCTCCAGCCCATGAACCAGCAAGTTTTTTTCCGATTTTAAGAAACTGTACAAGAAATAGCTATTCATGAAATGTTTCAAAATCACTGAGAGCACAAACAGTAACATATAGTAACAACATTAAAATGTAACTTTCATATATAAACTATAAAAACTAAAAAAAAAAAAAAAAAAACAAAGAGGAAGAGAAATAACACAGAATAGTGTGCCTGATTGTAGCATCAAGCAAGAGAACTATACCCCATGACAGTGAAAGACCATGGTACAGAGGCTATGGCACTATTCAAAACTTAGAGAACAATGGTTTGATTTTGGAGTTCCCATTTTCTAATAGGGCTGCTTACCATAGCTAGAGTTTCTTCTAACCAAACCAATAGGAAAGTAGCCAATTACAATTATATTGCAGTAATTAACAAGGAAATAAATAAAGTACAAGAGAAGTAATAGAATCAAAATAGAATATTATAGAAACAGTAACAACATTAAATTAGATCTTTCAAATATAAACTATAAAACTTAAAAAAAATAAGAGGAAGAGAAATAAGATAGAACAGCATGCCTGAGTCAAGACAGTGGAAGGCCATGGTACAGAGGCTATGGCACTATTCTAGACTAGAGAACAACGGTTTGAATTTTAAGTGTCCTTCTCCTAGAAGAACTGCTTACCATAGCTACAGAGTCTCTTCTACCTTCACCAAGATTAAAGTAGCCACTGAACAATTACATTGCATTAGTTAACCCCATGGGAGAAGAAAAATTGCTCAGTAATCTCAGTGTTGTCAGGTGTATGAGGAGAGAGGAGAATGTGGAAAAAATTAGACCAGATTATTTGGTGTATGTGTAAGGAAAGACAAAATGAGCCGTAACCAGAGAGAGGGATCCAATGTAGTACTGTCTGGCCAGTCAAAGGACCCAATAACTCTCTAGCGGTAGTATCTCTATAATATTCAGTGTTGAGTATTTCTATACAAAGGCTTCATGTTATAATTGTGCATCTTCAGCTTTTATTCTACTGTAATAAATGAGAGTATAGTATTTTTAATATTGATCAATGGGATTTTATAGATATTGAAATTTTGGTGTATTTTGACCAATTTATCATCGTGCTGTATTCATAGTTATCATGACATCTCTCAAGAGGTGATGTATCTAGATTTCCTGGTATTTCCATTTCATTCGCTTAATTTTTTCTTCTACAGACTGAAACAACCTGAGCAAAGTGTTTGTTTCTTAGTATCTGGGTTAAAATTAAAGTCCTAACTGCATTTCAGTTTTCTTTATTTTGAATTGTTTTTCAAACATATCTTCAAGGTGTTTTATTAACGGTGGATAATATATCCATGTTTATGTATTGTCTTTTTGAGGTGTTTGCATTCTTTTGTTCCTATGAGCATGTCAGACACACTTTCATATTCTAGTCATGAAGCCTTAATGCCTGACAACTGTACTTTTCACTTATGTTGTGTAACATTCAAATTCAGTACAGGTATGCACACAGATGGATGCAAAAAATCAGTACTTTGCAACAAATGCAATATTATATATTCTGTTTCCCAGAGATCATACTCGTAGTCACAGAGCTCTTTACTACTGAAATGCTACAATATTAAACATATATGAAGCATGTAACTAATAAAATTACAGAAGAAATCTTTAACATCCGAAATACATAATTAAAACATTGCTGCTACGAGAATTTGTGTCAGCATATATTCATGTTTATGCATATTTGGTAAACATTAAAATTAAAATTAAATAATAGTTCCTAAGTATTTGCATATACAGTAAATAGCATATGCCAGATTCTCAAATTCTAGAAGAAATACACCAAGAACTTACAATAGAATTAAAGATGTGGGTTGGTAGAAATAAATGTGAATTAACATACACAGAAATTAAAATATATGATAACAAACCCATATCTAACAAAATAAATACCTATACTGTCAAGGCAACACGTAAGAAACATAAATAAAAAGTACTTGTTAAGAAACAGCTTAATACATTACTTACTTCTTGGTACTGCTTGAATTCTGTGACATGAAGCTTAATAAATGAGTTCAATTATCAATATAAGATACTTAAGGACTTTACTTGTTACAGCAGATTCCAAATGATTTTACTTCTGGAGAAAAAATTGTTTTTAGGATGAAAGCTTTATCTATAGTATATCTAAATAAGAACTTCTTTGTCTGCATCCTTTCCAACTTCCAAGTTTTGCTAACTTTAAAAATGTGAACATGCAAAAAATTAGCTTTCTTACATGTCTGCCCAGAAGATACTATCATCGAAGACAAAGATGGACACTGGAAGCTGCAAGGTTTCACTGTTCAGCACCACTTCTCGATGACTCCCATCCAGATTTACCTTCTCTAGGGTTTTAGCTCGTTGGTCCACCCAGTACAGATGCCCCTCATTATAATCCACAACCAAGTCTACTGGATACTGAAGAGAATCATTCACTAAAACCTTTCTGTTGGATCCATCAAGACTTGCACTTTCAATTCGGACATTTTCACCAGTATCAACCCAAAACATTAAACCAGCTCCTGGGTGTACTGCAATAGCACCAGGTTTTTCTAAACCATTTGCAACCAAAATAAATACATCTGAACCATTTAAACGACACATTTCAATGACATCGGCTGCAGAATTAGTCCAGTAAAGATTTTCTGCAACCCAGTCTACAGCAATCCCCTGTACTGTTTCAATATTATCAACAATTATGTGGCGCTTTGTTCCATCTCGCTTAATACTTGTAATGGTTCCTTGATCCCCATCTGCCCATATGATCAAATCCTGCATGGCATGAAAATCAAGACGGGTAGCCATGCCAATCCCAGATATAGGGCTAAGTAATTCAGGACTCACACCAGTATCAGTCACTGGATTTTCAATACTCAGCCCACTGAGACCAACATTATTTGAGTATATAAGAATCTTATCATCTCCTACACAAGCAGTTGGGTTTCGGGGATCTTTTTTATAACCAACTGCACAATAGCACTCTCCTTCTGCTCTGTTTTTTGGTAGGCATAAATGCTGGCAAGGTGGATCTTTCTGTGAGCAAGCATTACTACCATCTTGGATTGATTCATCATAGATTTTCAGGGATAAAAAATTACCCAAACCAGATCGAACCAACTGTCGATCAAGACCTGTGTCCTTATCCATTTTATATATGCTGGAATTAACATCATTTGTATAATACACATAATCCATATAAACAATAAGTGCCTTGGGTTTCACACTTTCATCATCAATTAGGATATTCACGGTCCTCTTTTCAGTGAAATCATAATACTGTATGGAATCAGACCCAGCATTAACCCAATACAAGCGCTGACTACTGGCATCATAATTTAGACTTCTTGGCAGATTTAAATGCGCATTGTCTTTCTGAGAGGACAATATGGCAAACTCATCTCCAGCCATTGATGCCATTTTGACTGAATGGTATTCACTCCCAACATCAGACCAAAAGATTTTCCCTTCATAAGGGTCAACAGCTAAAGAAAGTGGATCATCTGCATTTTCTTTTATGACAGGGATCAAAAATTCTCCATTCAGAGTTGCCACATAAATATTATTAGATTTTCCACCATTCGATGTTACAAACAAATTGTTCGAGAGCCAATCAATAGCAAATCCTCTTGGTGCTTCTAAGGATGTATCTATAACTGTTTCAATTGGGCCTCCAGTTAAACTGGCTCGTTTGACTTCATTCATCTTAGAGTCAGCCCAATAGATCTTTTTAGTTTTGCTGTCAAAATCTAATTGAGAAGCATATTGAACTTTGGGGACCGATATTCGTGGAATAATATCATGTGTTGGTTTACTTAGATCTACCCCTCGAATCTCATCAGGTCGAGAAAAAAGGAGTACCTTTTCATTACCTGCAATAAAAAGAATATTGTAATAAAATAACTTTATACCATTAAAATTCAAAATAATTACCACTTCCTATCTGTCTTAATATTTTTACAACTTACTAAGGATTATAACATACCAGCAACAATTGCTATATGGTACAGTACACCAAAGAGATACACATAAAATATTCAATATTACTCAACCAAAATTGTTTTCCAATACCTTCTGAGAACTTAAAGGATCTCAAACTTTTTTCCCTATTATATTTCAAAATTATATTGTGTAACACTGTAGATGAGTTTTCAACCCAAATTCCTTTTGATATACTCTACTTAACCTAACTTAAAATTCCTGCCTACACATCATACAATAATTCAATCATTATACGGGTAGAGAGCCTGAAATAAGACTTAAGATTTGACAGGGACATAATAATTAAGTGACCAGAAAATGGTAAGTGAAATTATCATCATCCAAAATATTTGTTGCGAACAAAGTGATTAACCTTGTATGAAATGACAAAATTTCTTTCAAGATATCTCACCCAACCCGTAGCCCAGTCATTTTCTAACCATAGATTTCAGAGAAAGGGTGGGGGTTGCAGTTGATATTTTCCACGGCGGAGTCAATAACTCCTATTCCAATAAATATATCAAAATTAAATTTTAAGGGATTATTTAGATATATATAAGCTTGTTCCTGCCAATTTTCCTGTTCATACCTGCTATAGGCATGCCCTGGCTGTCACTTTTATTCGTAAATGACGACTTTTAGCTAAAAAATCAGTGAGGAGCAGCAAACTACTCCCAAGAGTTTTACAGATATCCAAATTATTTTCACAGGGTTTGATGGGTGTTATGTGAACTACATTTATAACAATTTTCATATTGATACTTTCCGTAAAAAAGTCACTGTATCCATTTATCAATATCCGAGGAGGCCGATTTTTGGCGACCCTGTAAATTACTCATAAAATACTTCACATATTTTAATGAAATTTTTCAGGGATTTATGGGATGGATATTTACTTTGTCCATACCAATTTTCCTGTTGATATCTGCCATAGAAAATCTACAGAAAGCATTTATTTTGGTATGGGTTAAATGGTTATTTTTGGGAGTGGAGTAAATTGTTCCTTGAATAATTCAGCAGATATTTTTGGCGGCAGGGTGAATAAATCCTATACCAATTAATATATGCAAATGAAACTACAAGAGATTATTTAGGTGTATATAAACTTTGTTTCTGCCAATTTTCATGTTCATACCTGCTATAGGCATGCCTTGGCTGTTATTTTTGTTTGTAAGTGACGATTTTTAGCTAAATCAGTGAGGAGCCACAAACTACTCAAGAGTTTTACAGATATCCAAATGATTTTAATATGCTTTGATAGGTGTTATGTGAACTACATTCATACCAATTTTTGTAATAATACTTGCTATGGAAAAGTCACGGTAGCAATTTTTCTATATCAGTGGGAGGCCAAATTTTGGTGGCGTCACAAATTTCTTGCAGAATACTTCACCAATCTAAATGAAATTTTCAGGGATTAATTTTTATGTTGATATCTACCCTAGAAAAGCCACAGCAAACATTTATTTTGTTAAGGGTTGAATGGTTATTATTCTTGGCAGTGGAGTAAATAGTTCCTAAAATAATTCACATATCCAAATGAAAATTTAAGGGATTGATGGGAAACATGTTTCTCTGTTCCTGCCAAATTCCATGGTAATATCTGCAATTGAAAACAGACAGCTATTCATGTAGCCTTCTTATATATGACATTAAATGTAGCAACATTACAGTGAACTGCGTAATAGTGAGCGACATCGAGTGACAATGTCCATCTCATAAACAATATCCGTCCCAAGTTCATCTAGTACTGGTATTTTTATTATCTCTATTTCTATATTATTCATTTATGCCACATCCATTTTATGAAAAAATGTGAAGTGGACACCCATCTGTATAATTCATGTGTATATAACAAAAACTTTTTTCCTGTAAGTATGAATATAGGTTTGTCTTTTTATTTTGTTTGAGCATTTAACCTCTCTCATCTTCTAGATAACAACTATTTTAATTATCAAGAAAAATCATATAATTAACTTTTATTGCATTTTTCAGGGAACTATATATATGATCCAGTCATGCATGAGTACATACTGTATGCTTTTGTATAAGCATAATGGTAAAATAAATAAATTACCTGTAATTATACTTATGCCTTGATACAGCAAGTAATTGTTATGTCAAACTAAAGAGGGTTCTAGCCAATCCAACTTATGTTGAGCTAAAGGGGGCTCTAGCCAACCCAACTTCTGAGCAGAATCGCATTAGAAGCACATCTATTATGAGAGAGAGAGAGAGAGAGAGAGAGAGAGAGAGAGAGAGAGAGAGAGAGAGAGAGAGAGAGAGAGAGAGAGAGAGAGAGAGAGTATGTGTATGTTCAAGAAACACACACGAATGATTGAGTGATTAAACAAATAATAAGAATTGCTGTAAATAAAACGTTTTGCACGTAAAAAACTTGAATATATAATTAAAAAAAATAAAACTATGCTACTGTTGATTATGAATCACTATCATCATTTATAAACTTCATCTATAATCAGCACAATGAAATATGCTTTCATTAAACATCAAAGTATTGTAATCATTATCAGGATTCGAATACTGTCTGCCAATACATGTAAATATAAATTGCTCTCCTTGTTTATCAATAAGAAATTACTGTATTTGATATTGAAAAACATGCCAAAACATATTCCATGCACCTCCAATTCTGCCAGGTATTTTCCAGAAATAAAAAGTACAGTAAAATGTAAGCGCATTAGGCTATGAATCCCACACCCAAGTAATATCTACTTCTAGATTTTAACAAACAAAATATATAATAGGCTATAACAAATATAAATGCACTGAAAGCATAGAATAAGAAGTTAGACTGGAAATACATACTTGACTTCTTGCAACCAATGGATATGATATAAGTCTTAAAAGTCTTCACCCCTTTGACAACCAATTGCCTTAATATATATCCCCAAATAGACATTTTTTTTAATATTCTTTATTTAGAGGTAGAGCCTGAGATGAACTGCACTTCTATGGGTCTGAAATAACAAATCAACACACAAATCGGTTGCGCATGTGCTAAATGCTTTTGTCGGCTATTTTCTCTCGACTGCTAAAAGTAGGAACCACATGCGTATATTTTGGGATATTTAGGCTGAATATACGCCTTTGATCGCTATACAAAATGTTGCATGAAGACTTTGGGTACAATTTAGTGATGGTAGTGATTTCTGGAAGAATGCTTTGAGGTTCTAAGGACTTTTCTAAGGACCACTCCGGCAACTTGGATTTTCTCAGGAAAGGCAATATGATATAACTGTAAATTATTCTTTTGACGAATAAGCAGAACTTGGATCATAAAAGTGCATTTCAGAGTTGTACAATGAACATGACACCAAGAAAAATCAAGTTTGAATTGGTGAGAGATGATTCGGATGAAAATATGAGCAGATGATGCAACAAACATAACTAAGTTCGGGAAACCAAGTCATTTTCAAATCTACACAAACTGACATCTTTCTCCTTAGTTGCCTTTTTCAGTTAAACAAAGAACTTTAACCTGATTATGAAACATACTTCCCAAATAGGGACCATGAGGCCTTTGCACTTCTCACAAGGTTTCTAAAATAAAAACTTCCCTGGTCTATCTTCGAAGAACTTCAGACTTTGGTGGAGGACAACTCTTTAAGGGAGAAACTTCGGGTAGTGACCTGTCACTTAAACAACTAAGAGCGAACATCACCTACTTTATTCGCAGAGCGGATCCTAACAGTACACCCGCAGGTCATGATCCTAGGAAAGTCGCCTCTTCCCTGAATTTTTTCCAAGGAATGGATTTCGAAAGTCTCTGATCCTTCACAGGCTGGAAATCCTTGAGAGTGTTCTTCAAACACTATGCGAAGCAGGTGCACGAGATCATAAGATTTGTGGTAGCGGCAGGCAGTGTAATGAAACCTGGTGTTTAGAGCTGCGTAGAACAGCGAGTTATTTCGGGATTCAAACTCAACGGGTGCCTGTGTTGACCCTAGTGCGATACATAGTGATTTCAAGGGACACTTAGTGTCACTAATAGACTGTTCTTCATCGAGGTGAAGTGACATAGACTCTTACACGTGTGCCACATGTTCCTGGACATGAAGTGTATAGTGAATTTAAAGACTTTCGTTCCCCTGGGAACTTATGTATAAAGGCAAAAATTTTCCCTTTCAGATTCCACATCACCGTCTTTATTGGAAATCTATGTCTGTTATTCGATATTATTACTGAAAATAATTATCTATAATTCCATGCAATTTTCTAAAATAAAATAATTATTTTATTTTTACCATATGCGTCTTATTTCGCTCCTCTTTTCTACATGAAAATAAATTGCTGTTACTGTTTTATTTGCCCCTATTTTTATGGTTATATTATGCATAATATACCTACTGTCTAATATACACTCGCCTAGCCGTATAATATTGTTCCTACACAAATATTTAACCTTCTGATCTGTCTTCTCATCCAGGTGAGTTTATCTTCGTCAGATTACTTCGAGATGTTCCTCTTGTCCAAACAGGACTCTCCCTGCCAGGGGGGCAGGAAGCCATGTCATTGTTATGCCACTGGTAGTGACATTTAACGGAGATGTCACGGTCTCTACGGTCACCAGACCATAGGAATATCGTTTGAAGTACAAGGCACTTGAAAATGGGGAAAAACACGATACACTAATTCTCTGGTACACTTCCATCAGGACGTCATGGCTTGAGCCCAAAAAACGGATTTTGAGCGAAGCGAAAAATCTATTTTTGGGTGAGATAGCCATGACGTCCTGATGACCCCGCCCTACTGTTCCAGTTCAGCCTGCCAGGCCCCTCCCTGCTATACTGTATCGTGGAGGCTGGTAGATCGCTAGATTTCGGAATGAGGACGGACATGACGTCACACAATATGGCGGACAGCTATGGCTGCCGTTTGTTTACGTTGCGAGGGTACCGTAACAGTAACGTAGGAAGATAACTTTGGAACGGGCTCCTCAGTTATCCCGCCACCTTTCCCCCTCGAAGCAATAAACGCTGTGTGGGGTGCAGATAGCCATGTGGCGTGTCAAAGCATACGTCCCCTGTTGATATACGATATCCTAAAGGGAAACCTTTAGGTTACTCGTGCCAGAAGTTAGAATTCTGTGATAATCTTTGGTTTAATTCTCTGGGAATATCCACTGTAGACATATATACCCTCAGGAAGCTACTAAAGGAAGCTTCCATCAGGACATCATGGCTATCTCACCCTAAAATAGATTTTTCGCTTCGCTCAAAATCTGTTTTCTAAGTATATTGGTAGCCCTAAATACGGTGATTATAATAAATGTTACAAAACAATATTAATATTCATCCTATTAACATAATTTCATAATAAATAGCCTATCTAAGGTTAAAATTCCACATCAACAATGAAATCAACTGTTAACTGTGCGAGTCCAGCTAACAAAATGTAAACAGAATTGTGGTTACGTTCTCAGCAATCTTTATCTTTCTCCAACCTTTTGATAATTTTAATTGTAGTGTAAATGATGGTATATTAAAGCATTATTTTTTGTTAGTAGTACAGTATATATTAAAGCTTTATTTTTTCTCTTCGGGAATTCAAGGTTTTCACGAGTAGACTGGGTTCGTTTATCGGCAGTGAATAGCCTAAACTTCGGTAACGAGTCGGTAATATATTGTCATATTTTAAACAGTATACATTTGAATTGCAATGATTAGTTTTGTAGAGTACACGGGATAATTATAAAAATCTCTCTCTCTCTCTCTGTAAAAAATAAAACCTTAGTTCACATATGGCAACCTGAGTTTAAGAATGAAATTAACACGACAATTGTTAGTTGTGGCAATAAATTCCTCACTTCTGGAGGTACAACGAAACAAAAACACGGCATTCGATTACAACAGCTGATTCTCTCTCTCTCTCTCTCTCTCTCTCTCTCTCTCTCTCTCTCCTCTCTCTCTCTCTCTCTCTCTCTCTCTCTCTCTCTCTCTCTCTCTCTCTCTCTCTCTCTCTCTCTCTCTCTCTCTCTCTCTCTCTCTCTCTCTCCTCTCTCTCTCTCTCTCTCTCTCTCTCTCTCTCTCTCTCTCTCTCTCTCTCTCTCTCTCTCTCTCTCTCTCTCCTCTCTCTCTCTCTCTCTCTCTCTCTCTCTCTCTCTCGTTATACAATACTTACAAATAGATGAGGAAACCAAAATCGGTTATCTTAAAGCGTCAATTAAATACGAAACGAAAAAATTATACCGTGTATACATCCACTTCAATCATAGCTTAAAATACGGTATCCGATTTCATCAGCAAACCACAATTTTTTTATGAAACATCATTTTATTTTAGAAAATTGCTGCTATATAAATAGTTTTCTGGGCTCCGACCTGTGCTGCCCAGTGAAATGCTCCTTTTACATCATTTCTAAGGTAAAAACTGCTATGAATTTACCAGAGAAAAAAATGTATAGGAATGCTAGGTTGAACCCAGCTCGCTCACCTAATAAGGTGTCGGTATAATAAACTGGGGCGTGATAAATCACAACCAGAGGTCTCGCACCATTTAGATATCTCCTCTCAACATCCCTGTTCAGCGAGGTGCCGTTCAACCCCCTAGCTCCGATCTCTACTACCAACAGTCTAACCCACGCCAGTGACGACACTCCTTTTCATAGCACCTTGTGTTTACGCTGTTCTCTTTTTCGGTGTGTGTTTTTCCCGGATTTACCCAGGATTTATCTCATGATGTCGGACTCTACTGTCACTCCACCCAAGTTAAGTATCAGATCTATGAGTTTTGAGTCTTTGGAGGTAGCCTTGCCCTTAGTTTTTATTCTATCACAGTTTTTAATTTTCACTGTTCGCGGCCCCGCTTCGGGACCGCCGTGGCGGCTGGCTACCTCCTCTCTCTCTCGTTCTTAACGCCTTACAATTAGTCTTCCATAATGATTGTTTTTCGTTTTGCACCTATCTGGGTAATTCCCGGTTCTCACCCCGTGTTATTTTTATTATGTTATGGTATTTCATTATCCTTATAGTTATGATACAGTTTGTTATGATATTACGGTATCATAGTCCGTGTTAGGTTGGCATGCCTGCTCGCCTTCGGGCACTGCTAGTTGTTACTCCACGCTATTACGTTTTCATATCTTAGCGGATATGTTACATTATTTTTTTACCGCTAGTAGTTGCTTTAGTTTGAGCGGGACTCTCGCGAGGCAGTTCGTTTAGTTTTCATGTTTTTATGTCGGCACCTCACCGACTTTGTGTTATGTTGGCCCCCCTGCCCTTCCCTGCCTCTCCCTTGCGTCCCTCTCTTACTATTATATTTTCGCATCCTTCCCTATTCATTATAATTTTATACCATATCATTTATATTATAGTCTATCCGTATTGATCATTCATTATATGTCGTGGTTCTTCGACCAGGTTGGTACGCCTGGTCTCCCTGTCCCACGTGATAGCCTCCTGCCTTCCCATTGGCTTGTTCTCATGAAGGGTACGCCCCTCCCCTCCCCCCGCCTACATCCCCACTTCAGGGATGCCTCTCGCCTCTTGAGCCTTGGAGTCAGCTGCTTTGTTTTACGGGTCGAGTCCTCTCGTACCCTTTCACCCCTCCCCCCCCATCCCCGGGGATGTCGCCTGGCTCCTTCACGGGCGGACCTTGAACGTTAGCGAGGCTATATGTTATAGATTTTATAGATTTTATTTCCCTCTACCCTTCTGTAGCCGTTTTCTCCCCGCCGCTCCGATTGGCCATCGGTCGGCGGGAGGGATTTCTGCTATGTTTTGGGTCCATGTCTTTTATATACACATATTATTCCTTGCTGCTACCTCCCGGTTCCGCACCCCACGGACCCATTATAGGATCCCTCCCTCCACCCTCCCCGTGTGGCGTTCCGCACTTCAAGGACCCCACTCGATGTTAATAATTTTATCTGCGGGATCCCCGTTCGTAGCTTCCGAGCCTAGTTATCTTGTGAGTTTTTGGTTAAGGTCCTTGAGCCCGTCGGTGAGTCTCTGACTCCCGACAACCACCCCCCTCCCCCTCCCGTGTGCCGCCTACCCCGGTAGGCTAGCACGAGCAATGGGCTCTCTCAGTTGTCTCTCCGGAGCCAGCGTATATCCCTAACCATATTACGATTGATCTATATATATATATATATATATATTTCTTTTACTCGACTGTCCCCCCTTGTATGATCATAGTTACGGATTGACTTATTCTGTTACCTATTAAACTGTTACCTATTAAGTGTTTTATCGCCCTTACGGCTTAAGAATGTTTTACCCACTGCTATAGCGGTGTACTTTAGGCACCCGGAGCTCCCGGGCTCCTCTAGCTTACCTACGGGATACTTATGTATCTTTATTTTACAGACGGTACGCTGTACGATGACAGCCTGCTCGGCGGTCCTCCACCAACCCTGCGGCCACGACGTTTGTTGGTCGCACGCCGACTGTGCTGTCCTTGTGGATGATCTGACCGTCTGGCACCCAGACAATTGCGTAGTCTGTTATAAGCTGGCTTCCACGCTCACCTCAGACTCGGTAAGTGGAATTACAGTTAATTTTAAATTTACATTGTATTAATCTCTGTCATTCCTGTTATTTTCAACGTGTCCTCTTTTCGGTGGCCTCGTTTTCGCAAGGAGATCCCTAAGCCTTCTTATTTTACTCCCTACGTGGAAACCACTTACCTCCAGTAATAGTCTATTCTCTTTCAGAGCTACCAGCCGGCTAAGACCTCAGCCCTGGCGACCCTCAAGGTCTGGATTGGCGGGTTCGCCCGCAACGTGAAGGCTTAAAAGCCTTACATTCTTTCATAGGAATGGTGTTCCCTCATCTATCCCAATGCTAAGACATCGGCTGCGGTCCCCAAGGAGGTGGCGGACCCCATTATCGAGAAGATCAATTCCTTGCTCTTAGCCCCGGACCAGGAGGAGACGGGCGGGACTGTCACGGAAAACGTCGCTACCCTCAACCTTGACATAGAACCGATGGCCCTTGACGAACCGGACGTAGGTAGAGAGGTAGGTGAGGCAGGTGGGTCCCGGGCTAAGATTCCTCTCCTTAGCCCGACTTTTTCTTCTACTTCTGCTCATTCTTCTTTTCTGGGCTTTCCGGGGACACCTGGGGCTGATATCAGGCCCCGCCCAGTTACCCCGAAGGTTAAGGCTCACCGTAGGCCTTTACTCAAGACCCGTAAGTCTTCAAAATCCCCGAAGTCGGTCAAGACTTCATCCTCTAGAGTCCCCAAAGACTTCGCTGCCGCATCTTCGACCTCTCATGGTTCGATATCCACGCCGGCCCCCGTTCCCGCCCCGGAGGAACCCTTCGACCCGAAATCCTTTTCTAAGGAGCTTCTTTCCCAGATTGGGTCCTTAGTGTCATCCCTCACTGACAGGATCTCCAACAATGAGAACTTGGTACAAGGCCTCATGCGTTCGGGACTGCCACAACGGCAGCATTACCCCATCCCCGACGCTTCCAAGCTCCAGCCATTCACCAAGAGTAACCCCTGGAGGATGGCTCTGCATTCTCCTTTCACAGATGGCATGCTGACCATCGAGGGTTTTGGCACCCGGCCTATCAAGGACTTCGAGTTCTATCCGCCGGGACTCCAATTCCCCTTCCCCGGCTTCGCCCGTTTGACCGAAGGGGCTCTGGTCCGCTTAGATAAAGTTCCTAGGGAGACTGTTATTTATCTCAAGGAACAGGCCCAGTCTACCTGGGTCCGTGCATTAAATGAGTGAGATTGTGTGAACACGAGCTCTTACACCATGTTTGTGGTCGACGAACAAACCCCCACTCCATACATCACCAAGATCATGGACATCGCCTATCAGACTGCCAAGGAAGAAAAGCCTCTGCTCCAGCTCCGAGAGACAGACTTGACTTCCCTCCTCTTCCCAAGTGACCACGAGTGCTGGCGTAATGCCCCGGCCACCTTCACGACAGGCAAACTGAGCCCTGACTGTGCTTCCACACAGTTCAGCGAACGCCTCCCCAAGCTCCCGGAATCACTAATCCGCCTTGAGTTCGAGGCCCGGTGCAGGCTCAGTAGGTCGATTAATTCAGCCACTATGGCCGAGATGACCGCCATCACTTACGAGGAGGAACCTCTCTTTAAGGTTCTCACCAAATCCCTTCTACAGACCTTGTTAGTTGATGCTTTTGAGTTTCTCAACGCTAGATTCCATTGCCGGAGACACGTGTTGGCCGAGGCTACCATCAGGCATGAGCCTAATAGGCTCATCAAAGCCCCGGTCTGGGGCCCGGACCTCTTCCCGGAGGAATTGGTAAACACCGTACTCAGCGAGGCAGCTAGAGTTAACCAGAGCCTCAAAGTTAGGTGGGGCCTAGTCCCCAAGCGGAAGTTTGAACCAGCTGGCACCTCGGCCCGAGGCAGGAAGAGGTTCAGGCCCTTCCATTCCTCCCAGAACAGACAGCCCCTTCAAATTGTACAACCCGTTCCACTAACACAGGGTACCCAACCTTCTACTTCAAAGGGACAACCTCAACAACAGTATGTGTTGGTCCCTCAGGCACAGGTAGCATCAACTTCGTATGCTACCTCCCCTGCCTTTAACCCCACCTACGAGTCCCAAGGTTCCTTCCAAGGCTACCAACGCAACAGAGGCTCTGGCGCCAGAGGTGCCTTTCGTAACAGAGGTGGCAGAAGGGGTTTCAACCGAGGCAGAGGAGGCAAGTCATCTTCAGCCCATTGAAAATCTTCAGGTAGGAGGGAGACTTTACATCTTTGGAGACCATTGGAAGTTCAGCAATTGGGCTTCCAGCATAATTTCCAAAGGTCTGGGGTGGAGCTGGATAAAAGGGCCCCCTCCACCGACCAGTTTCTATCAACTTCCAATGGAAGAACTAAGATCGTTTAAAGAAGACCTATTGCAGAAGAACGCAATCCAAAGAGTCCATCGCTTAAAATTTCAAGGTCGCTTGTTCAGCGTGCCAAAGAAAGGCTCAGACAAGCGAAGAGTGATCCTAGACCTGTCCCGTCTGAACTCCTTCATTCGTTGCGACAGGTTCCACATGCTAACCGTCTCTCAGGTGCGGACCTTACTTCCCCGCGGGGCCGTCACCACCTCTATAGATCTTACCGATGCCTACTATCACGTTCCAATAGCAAGGCACTTTCGTCCTTTCCTAGGCTTCAAACTAGGCAAACAAGCCTATGCATTCAAAGTGATGCCATTCGGGCTCAACTTAGCGCCCATGATCTTCACCAAACTAGCAGAGACGGTAATCCAAGAACTTCGAACCCAAGGGATTCAAATAGTGGCTTATCTGGACGACTGGCTCGTCTGGGCAGAAAAAGTCAGGAACTGCCTCATGGCAACAGACATGGTTCTCACCTCCCTTCGACAGAGTGTTAGCTTCCTCAAGAATTCAGAGTGCCCTAACTTTATGGACTTCATGAAGTTTGCAGCTCATAAGGGTGCAAATATTGACCCTCTAAATACCCTATTTTTGGAATCGGACAAAAGGGAATCCACCCTCCGTCAATATGACTCAGCTGTTAAAAAACTTGCTAAGTTTTTAAAGGACTCAAAGGTTGAAAAGATGACAATGAATCTAACTGTAACCTTCTTCAGAACTCTCTTTGAATCAGGCCTGGCAGCCAACACCATCAGTACGATCAAGTCAGCTTTGAAAAAGATCTTCCATATTGATTTTGATATTGACCTTACGGATTCATACTTCTCGTCCATCCCGAGAGCTTGTGCCAGATTAAAACCATCAACTCGCCCTAGTGCAGTTTCCTGGTTTTTGAACGATGTCCTGAAGCTGGCCTCTGACACTCTTAATGAATCCTGCAATTACAAGGCACTGTTAAGGAAGACATTGTTCCTATTGAGCCTCGCTTCTGGCTCCAGAATTTCAGAACTATCAGCCTTGTCTAGAGACCCAAGTCATATTGAATTCCTCTCTTCGGGAGAAGTCCTTCTCTCCCCTAACAAAGTTTTCCTGGGTAAAAATGAGGACCCTCAGAACAGATGGTCTCCCTGGAAGATTGTTCCACTTCCTCGGGATCCATCCTTGTGTCCAGTTACCACCCTGAAATCCTACTTAAATAGAACTTCCATTACAACCACAGAGCCCTTATTCATTAGAGAAAATGGAGGAACCATTACCCTTAAAGGAATCAGGCAACAAATCCTTTATTTTATTAAACAGGCTAATCCTGAATCATTCCCCCATCTCCATGATATTCGAGCTGTTGCTACTTCAATTAATTTCTTCCATCACATGAAATTTGATGAGCTCACGAAATATACAGGCTGGAAGTCCCCTAAAGTTTTTAAACGCCACTACCTAAAACCTTTGGAAGCTCTAAAATTTGCTACAGTAGCAGCTGGGAATGTGGTTCCTCCTGAAGGTACCGAGTCTTAATCACAACGTCTTGCTCTATCCTCCTTTCCTCCTACCTGCCTTACTTATTGTTCCTACCTAGTTTTGGTTTTGTTTTACTTGATTTACACCAGTGTTTCTTAAAGTGTGGTCCGCGGACCCCCAGGGGTCCGTGGAATATTCCAAGGGGTCCGCAGGATAATTTTTTATATCGATTTCAGTCAAATTTTCCGCCAAAACGTCCTAAATTCCTATTTTTGTAGCACCAAATCCTGATGGCTTTTTACAGTGGCTAAGTCACATTGGGATGGAAGTGAATTAAGTAATGCCGCCTTCCTCCCTTGGGGTGAAATCCTCAACGAAATTCCGAAAAAGACACACACAAAAAAACAACTTTATAGAAGGCAGTGGTGTTTATGATTTGGCAACATTGTACTGACTGATGCCCGATGGAAGAGTTAGATGGTGACACAACACAAGCTTTCAAAGCCCATCTGCAAGGCCTTCACTCAGAGTTAGGAAAATATTTTGAAGAACCAGACCCAAGCTTTGAGTGGATTAGAAATCCATTTGTTACAGATAAAGTAGATATAGAAAAGGTCAGTGTTAACCTGTCATCAAAAGAGGCTGATAATCTTGTCGAGATTGTAACAAGTGGGACACTGAAGACCCTATTCAGGGAAAGAAGTTTGGCCAATTTTTGGGCTCAAGTCCAGCCAGAGTACCCTGGACTTGCAGAAATTGCTTTGAAACACTTGATGCCGTTCCCAACAACGTACAACTGTGAAATTGGATTTTCTACACTGGTTGATCTTAAAACGAAAAAGCGCAACCGAATCAATGTCGAACCCAACATGCGACAGAAACTCAGCAGACTGGAGCCAGATATTCCAACAGTAGTGAGGCAGCAAAAACAGTATCATTCATCGCATTCAGTATGGTTGTGAGATATGAGGAGGAAGCGTTGCTGTTAAGTTCATGAAAATTTGTATGCAAAATTATCAATGTTGTGGAAATTATGTTAAGCAAAATATAAACATTTATGTTGAAGATAAGCCATTAATAAATAATTCAGTTGTAATTACAGTATATTATGACCTGCAAACACTTTCAAACTCAAGAGGAAAATTATAATAATAAAGGGTCCGCTACATGAATAATTTTAATAAAAGGGGTCCGCTGCACAAAAATGTTTAAGAAACACTGATCTACACCCTTATGGTGTATTGTTTGATACCCCGTTATGATCTCAATTTCTACGAATTGTTTTTGATTATACCTGTTTTTAGTCTTACTCTCCACGAGCTGGTTTGTATTAATTACTATTAAGGATGTTATTTATTTGATCTGCATTATCTGCTTGTCTTTTCTTGCCATCCCTAGGATGGGATTTTTTTGCCATTATTGTTTTTAACTATTTGCACTTAATGTTGAGAGTACTTACCTACGGGATACCTTGTATATCCTTTTCTGATATTAAAATCACGTTTGGTATTATTTTGTATTTATTACTTCCCTCAGGTATTGTGCCAAGTTTGGGTCCCTATTCTCTGGCACTATTTCACTGGGCGGCACAGGTCGGAGCCCAGAAAAGGGATTTTGACGAAAGGAAAAATCTATTTCTGGGCGAGAGACCTGTGCCGCCCAGTGAACCCACCCTTCCCTCCCTTCTCTGGCCCCAATCTTGGGTGCTATAAGGAGTGACGTCACTGGCGTGGGTTAGACTGTTGGTAGTAGAGATCGGAGCTAGGGTGTTGAACGGCACCTCGCTGAACGGGGATGTTGAGAGGAGATATCTAAATGGTGCGAGACCTCTGGTTATGATTTATCACGCCCCAGTTTATTATACCGACACCTTATTAGGTGAGCGAGCTGGGTTCAACCTAGCATTCCTATACAATTTTTTCTCTGGTAAATTCATAGCAGTTTTTACCTTAGAAATGATGTAAAAGGAGCATTTCACTGGGCGGCACAGGTCTCTCGCCCAGAAATAGATTTTTCCTTCGTCAAAATCCCTTAATTACGCTTTAAGGAAACATGTGCATTTGTTTTTGAATTTCGGGTGTGTTCTAAAAATTGAGTATTGCTGACTTCTTTTTGTTTAACTTTTGGCTGTGATCAGATCAGCTGATGTCTAGCTGCCGCTCTCAATAATATGCGCGTACGAATACAGTAACAAAGTATTGTTTATACCATTTCTTAACTTATTCAAGCCATCTACAGTATACAGTTAGTTAATATTACAGAAGCACCACTGTGTTTTAATCTATCACAATTTTTGTTTAGTACTTCTAAAACACACAGACATACACATACACACACACTCTCTCTCTCTCTCTCTCTCTCTCTCTCTCTCTCTCTCTCTCTCTCTCTCTCTCTCTCGCTAGGCTACCTTTCGCTACCTCTCATTTTTTACCTTTATCTCTTTAACAAATGAAATCTTTGGATGATTCAATTTTCCTTACTTTCTCCAAACTCGCACCATCTCTGTCACATCGAACATTATAGCGGTAACTTAATTGTTTGATGACTTTAAAATCCAGCCTAGTACTTTCTTCTTCTTTTACTTTTTTTCTGACAGTTCCATAATTGAGGTGGGTACAAGTTGACTTATAACTGAAGTTAGGAAAAGTATTTTTGATATGAAATGGATAATTATCTTTCGTAACAGTTTAGAATTATCGTAAATTATCATTCTGTCATTAGCGGCAGTTTGTTAAGGTTGATTACACGCAAAAAAAAAAGAAAAAAAAAGTTTTCCTGCTTTGCTACGTACATGTATCTAGGAATTTATATAGATACGGTAAATAATATTTGTAATAACATATTTACTAAAAGCTTTTAATATCATTATTTATCATTTTCTTCATGCGTGTTTAATGCCTTCGTTTGTTTATTATGATCGAAGATGGAGCGTACAGTAAACGAATGGAAAGTTTCCGTTTGAGGCGGCGTCATAAAGAAAAACATTATATAAATGGCATTCATTTCATTTATTTGGAAGTTCTAAGAAAAATTAAGTAGAACATTGGTAATAACAAAATCAACATATAGAGTAATCAATACTTGGTAAGACTGCTGTCGATGCAAAAACTAACCTATACACAGATGTGTAAATGTGTCTGTTTCTTCGTTATGATCAGAGATAAACGTAAAAAAAACATCGGTTGTCGTTTTTTATTATGCTTTTTGGCATGTTTAGGAAACGCATAATATAAAATTGCCTTTATTTTGATAATTCTGAATTTTCAATGATTCAACAAAAGCTAGTCTATAGAGTGATGGTTTGGCTATTCACCAGCTGTCTTATACAATAGATATGACAACTTTAAAATTTGTCTGTATTTTGGGTTTGTGTTATAACGAGAAATATATGGTGTTTACACCCATCCTGGTTGTAATTTTAACCTTTTTTAAGTTATTAGAACTTTAAAGTATATTAAATGTTTGATTTATTTACATGAACAATTTGATATTATAAAAAAATATAGTATAGTACATAAGAAAGTATTGGAAATGGGTAGTAAACACGTTTGAATAGGCAAGTTGCTGGTTGCCATGGCCCCAATGGAATTATTTCTGTTAGTTGTGTTTCGAAATATGTGATTTTCCATTTATACGAGGTCATTGATCGACCAAATTCTCGCACAATTCGGGACCCTACTGTAACTACTGTATAATATACTGTAATTTATATTGATCACATATCTTAAATATATAATTACTACTTCATATGTGAGACTTACGGATGCAAGTCTTTTCATCAGGACCAAGGCTCATGATGTGTGGGCAGTTGCACTGATAAGTACCATTGAAGCTCAAGAGGCATAAGTGTGAACATCCCCCATTGTTTTTAGCACATGGATTAGGACCATCTGAAAGAAACATATCAAATTTATAACAGTATATATAAGATATTTACATAGTAATACAGTATAAGGATTCAGATCATAGGTATTAATTGGCAAAGAATTTTTTTTTATTTTGGGGGGGGGGGGGAATATAAAGTATAAAGAAGCTCCTGGGAGTCTTATGATAGTGATCAATGATGATTTCACAGACCTGAAAAACTTTACTATAGACATCTGAATACTTTAGTTGTATTTTACAGAAACTGAATGCAGACCCCTCTCAATTATATGTATGTTCTCAAACAGAATAATTTGTTATCCAGAATTATGGGCAGACTATGGCTTTAAGTTACTGTAGTTTAAGTATCTCATCCAGTTTTAATCCTGTTGTGCATGGCATTCCAGATGATAATTTTATAAATAGACTTTATCTTGAATACTAATCTATTAGTTTATATATACCCAATTCTACTCTTTACAGTTCCTGGATGCACAAAAAAAAAAAATAGGAACCAGGCATACCTTTGAATAGTGCCTTTGGAGGTAACAAAGGTAGTTAACTTATTCATTGCATTGTCCAGACTTTCAAGTTTGGGGTTAGTATGTGGTACTTTTTATAATGTATACTGGTGGGTTTTTGCTAAAAGTTTTTGTCTTATAAATCTCATCTGGTTAGCAAAACTCAATTATTCACATATATATGAGAAGCCTTGTATGTGCAAAAGTCTTCCAATAGTAAGGTCATCTAAAATCTGGTACTGACATAGTGGATCTTATGAGTGAGCAAGGTCAGGAAATAAGGCATAACTAGTGTAATAAGGCGATAAAAGTTTGACTATAACATTAGTGTCATTTGTAAAAGTGAAGCAAGTCATAAAGACCGTATTAGTCATTTAAGGATTTCATATTACAAGTGCTATGAGCTTGATGTAATACAAAACATATATCAGTTAGAGTAGTGAGACTAACAAACACCTTACCCCAAAATTTTAGGCTTCAGAAACGATATCAAGGAATTCTGTACATTCATATTCACTAATTATTGAAGTGTCATATAAATAAATGTAAACATTATTGGGCAGTTTATTTTACCTCTTGGTTGTCGGCTGGGATGAAGGACATGAATATCAAAAGGTTGAGTGATAGTTCGTTGAATATCCCGAATATCTGAACCATTGAATTTGTTGGCACTGAAAGAGAGAAATAACAAAAATTACAATCATTCTAACTATACTGATGAAATTAAGCATCTATTTGGGGAAAAATACATAATTATGGAAACACCAATACAGTAACTAATTCTCTTTATGTACTTCCCCTTTATTCACTAGACAGAATCTAACAATTAAAAAATGAATTGAAATGATAATTTCTCAATTCTGTAAAAGATTTATTTGAATGACTAAATTTCCAAGAATATAAACACAAAGCTCTTATATGTACAATTTTTTCTAAAGGTCATCTCTTCTAATAATTCCTTCAGCTTTCAAGTGTTGGTTTCATGGACTTTCTTTCAATAGCAATAGCATCTTATGCTTTGCTGATGTGATCCAATAATTTCCCTCTAGTTCTCCTAATGCTTACTATCTAATAATATCTTGAGACTTGTATACATTTTTGTCTTGCATTAATTCAAAATCAAAATACAATATGTTTTCATTTGAAAAAATGCTTAACTTCAACTTGAAAAATATTTTTCTGGTTACCTCATCTATGGCAATGTTGCTACACTTTTCCACTTGTATATACCTTTACAGTATACAGCATCTTGAATATTACTTTGTAAACAATATAGCTAAAGATATTTAAAGTGTCTTTCCAGTTTCATGTGCAATTCTTTCTCTATTTTACTTTTTCCACATTCTTCATTGGCCTTTTAACAGCTGGCAGTCAAACTTCACTTTGGTTTGCTTATATTCTACCCTCAACTAAGAAAAGAAAACCTTTACTCAAGTCTTATGAGAATGAAAAACTTAAACACAGAGAGGTCTAGTCAAATCTATTATGATAATGATTACTGTACTTTATTGTAAAAAGTGCATGAATTTCTTGAAAAATTTTAAGCTTCTACTGTAAATCGACATTGTTTTCAAGTAATTTTGACAAGGGATGAGATTACTAAATTCATGATGATTGAAACAAAATTACCTAGTATATATTACAAGTTTTGGATGAAAAAGTCAGGGTTTGCCCATTACATGAGAGATACTTTTGTAATTATGAAAATATCTATTTTCTCGACCTATATTGTGTTGTTGTTAGGGTATTCTAAATGCATATGGTTCATTAATAGGTTAGTAGTTTGGAAGGATCGACTTAAAATCATATAATATACTCATTTTAATTACGGTATATAGTTTTACATTTAAGTAAAATAGGAATATTTAACAGTGATTTCATCTTTATTTATCTATAGTAACTGTACTGTATTTGGGCTAAGTTGTGTGAACCTGTTGGTAGGCTAGCCTAGTTGTCCAAAACCTAGATTTTCCATATTTGTACATTCATAGCAGGACTTATGAGAAGCAGGGTACAAAGCCCTAATATACACCGGCATTCCCCTGGCCCTAGGAATGGCATCCCATTTCAAAATTATTGGTTTCTTAAAACCAGTTATAAGGAGCTTAGATGAGTGCCTCATAATAGAAACCAAAGTTTCTGAGCACAAAAGAATATTATACTGTCTGGATGCAACTGTAGGGTCTTGAATATTTGCATGATGGTTTCATTACTTTACTAGGGGTATGTACCTTTTGAAAGGAAAGAAAATGGGAAAATTTTTAATAAATTTTGGGGGTAAATGTCAATAAACTGGGCTTCTGGAGAAAAGGCAATATGAACATAAGGGGAGGTTCAGAGAAATGAATAACTTTTTATAACCAAATCTAATTTCTTCACACAAACTCATGACTTTCATCAGTGATTTCATGTAACATAAAAGCATCCAAAATACTTTAGTCCCAGCTTAACCAACCTCTGTGTACCTAACATTGGATTTTATTTCATCATAAATTTCAACAAACAAAATATTCAGTTGTAATATGGATAGCCCATTATCACCACTTTTAGCTGATCACTACATGGAATACTTTGAAACTTGAATTCTAAGGACTATCAAACCTAAAAATGTTATCTGAAAGTACTAAATTCACAATATCATCAAGTTTTGGGACAGTAGTTGAAGATATTTTAACATAATCTTCAATAACCTCAAGTTACTACACCCTAGTATAAAATATCAAATGGAATCATAAAAATATTGGAATTTAGTCTTTTTTTATATTTTTGCTTATGAAGGGGCAGAGGCAAGGGATAGGACAATGTCCTGGAAGGCAGATGTATTTGCAAATGATAAGTGCCGCAGCTCTATCTCCATCTAAGCTAGGACTATGAAAGGACAGGCAATGGCTGCATATTAAGCAGCAGATAGGCTTATAGGCTACCACCAAAGACCCCATTCCTAAAATCGGAGACAGTCAGGTTGTGAACACTTAGTAAAAACTTTTCAGCAGGGCTCAAACATCTGACCCATAAATCGTAAACCAGAAATGTTATCCACTAGGCTACCAACATTTTTGGATGCATCAATCATAGGATTCGGAAAAGACTTAAAATTTCACTGTGAACAGAAAACTAACTTCCTCTATTTCTTACATGTTTCCTTAGTCAATATAACATTTCAATAAAGACTGGGGTAGATTGCAATTCTTCCTTAGGAGTATTAAGAATCTGTTACCAAGGATACTAACTCTTTGACGACCAAGATATATTGCATATCATGTTGTGCCAAGGATAAGAGACTTGGCACTTAGCATATAAAGAAAGATAAATTAAATTTTCAAATTGCTGTAGAGACCTTAATATTTGAGCCATAGTCTTTCTTTCAGGTTCTTTATTTTTATTAACAAGATTATATTTATAACAAAATAATGAGAATCACAATAAAACATTTCTGGATAGGATTATCATAAGTTATATGACAAAAAACACTAGCTACGCTGACATAAATTTGACCCAAACAATCTCATGTAAATTACGTAAGAAAATTATCATAAAATGTACAATAAAGAAAATTAAAAAAAATCCTATCCTTATTCGGGACCATATGTGTGTGTGGTTCAACTAAGGCTTTAACACTAATATAGGACTATTTTACACTAAAGCAGAATTTTTCATTTTCAATAAATATCTAAAATAAACCTGTTCTTTTATGCTGTCAGGGATGTCAATCAGTCAATAAAGAGGTCAACACAATATGATGTTATAACAAAAATCTTGCCCAGTTGCTCTACCCAACATATCAAAAGAGCCATAAAAAAATACAAAATAAATCATAATTACAAAGAAAACAATAAAAAGGAATTCAGAAAATAAACTGCAAATATGAAGTAAAAAAATTTAAGTACAATGATCAAATCTGATGCCCTTTTTTTTATCCACACAAAGAACCATAGAGCCTAAAAGCCAAACATGCCATGCAAATTGTATTTTCAGCTAATTAAAGATTTTGTTTGAACTCACACTGAAGCCTCCAGGACAGTTTCATGGCACATGAACAAAATACATAAATACATATACCAAGGCACTTCCCCCAATTTTGGGGGGTAGCCAACATCAAACAAATGTAACAGAAAAGGGGACCTCTCCTCTCTACGTTCTTCCCAGCCCGACAAAGGACTCAACCGAGTTCGGCTGGTACTGCCAGGGTGCCACAGCCCAACCTCCCCCGTTATCCACCACAGATGAAGCTTTCATAACACCGAATCCCCTACTGCTGCTACCTCCGCGGTCATCTAAGGCACCGGAGGAAGCAGCAGGGCCTACCAGAACTGCGTCACAATGGCTCGCCATTAATTCCTATTTCTAGCACGCTCTCTTGCCTCTCTCACATCTATCCTCCTATCACCCAGAGCTTCCTTCACTCCATCCACCTAAACCTTGGCTTTCCTCTTTGTACTTCTCCCATCAACTCTTGCATTCATCACCTTCTTTCACAGACAGCCATTTTCCATTCTCTCAACATAGCCAAACCACCTAACCACATTCATATCTACTCTAGCTGCTAACTCATTTCTTACACCTGTTCTCACCCTCACTACTTCGTTCCTAACCTTATCTACTCGAGATACACCAGCCATACTCCTCAGACATTTCATCTCAAACACATTCAATTCCTGTCTCTCCGTCACTTTCATTCCCCACAACTCCGATCCATACATCAAAGTTGGTACAATAATTTTCTCAAACAGAACTCTCTTTACATTCATGCCCAACCCTCTATTTTTTACTACTCCTTTAACTGCCCCCAACACTTGGCATCCTTCATTCACTCTCCAAAGTACATCTGCTTCCACTCCACCATTTTCTGCTACAACAGACCCCAAGTATTTAAACTGATCCACCTCCTCAAGTAACTCTCCATTCAACATGACATTCAACCTCTCACCACCTTCCCTTCTCGTACATCTCACAACCTTACTCTTACCCACATTAACTCTCTACTTCCTTCTCTCACACACCCTTCAAATTCTGTCACTAATCGGCCAGGCTTCTCTTACGCGTCTGTAACCAGTACAGTATCATAAACAGCAACTGATTTACCTCCCATTCATGGTCATTCTCATCTACCAGTTTCAATCCTTGTCAAAGCACTCGAGCATTCACCTCTTTCACCACTCCATCAACATACAAGTTAAACAACCCCGGCAATATCACACATCCCTGTCTCAGCCCCACTCTCACCAGAAACCAATTGCTCACTTCATTTCCTATCCTAACACATGCTTTACTACCCTTTGTAGAAACTTTTCACTGCTTGCAACAGCCTTCCACATTCCACATTGCTTCCCTATCAACTCTATCATACGCTTTCTCCAGATCCATAAACGCAACATACACCTCCTTACCTTTTCCTAAATATTTCTCGCATATCTGCCTAACTGTAAAAATCTGATTCATACAACCCCTACCTCTTCTAAAACCACCCTGTACTTCCAAGATTGCAGTCTCCGTTTTCTCCTTAATCCTTTTAGTCAGTACTCTATCATACACTTTTCCCGCCACACTCAACAAACTAATAACCCTTGAATTACAACATTCATGCACATCTCCCTTACCCTTATATAGTGGTACAATACATGCACAAACCCAATCTACTGGTACCAATGACAACACAAAACACATATTAAACAATCTCACCAACCATTCAAGTATAGCCATACCCCCTTCCTTCAACATCTCAGCTCTCACACCATCCGTACCAGATGCTTTTCCTACTCTCGTTTCATCTAGTGCTCTCCTCATTTCCTCTCTTGTAATCTCTCTCTCATTCTCATCTCCCATCACTGGCACCTCAACACCTGCAACAGCAACTATATCTGCCTCCCTATTATCCTCAATATTCAGTAAACTTTCAAAATATTCCGCCCACCTTTTCCTTGCCTTCTCTCCTTTTAACAACCTTCCATTTCCATCTTTCACTGTCTCTTCAGTTCTTGAACCAGCCTTCCTTACTCTCTTCACTTCTTTCCAAAACTTCTGCTTATTCTCTTCATATGAATGACCCAATCCCTGACCCCACCTCAGGTCAGCTGCCCTCTTTGCCTCACTTACCTTGCGCTTTACTTCCACATTTTTCTCTCTATATCTTTCATACTTCTCTATACTATTACTCTGCAGCCATTTTTCAAAACCCCTCTTTTTCTCTTCCTCTTTTACCTTCACTCCTTCATTCCACCATTCACTGCCCTTCCTCATGCTGCCTCCAACAACCTTCTTGCCACACACATCACTTGCAATCCCAACAAAATTTTCTTTTACTAACTTCCACTCCTCCTCTAAATTACCAGTTTCTCTTACTTTCACTTGTCATATGCCATTTTCAACCTTTCTTGATATTTACTTTTTACCCCCAGTTTTACTAGCTCTTCAACCCTTACTAGCTCCCTTTTGCATCCACCTACTCTATTCCCCCACTCTTTTGCTACAACTAATTTTCCTTCCACCAAAAAATGATCAGACATACCGTTAGCCATACCCCTAAACACGTGCACGTCTTTCAATCTTCCAAACACTCTTTTAGTTATCAACACATAATCCATTAATGCCCTTTCTACCACTCTTCCATTTGCCACTCTTACCCATGTATACTTGTTTATATCTTTCTTTTTGAAAAGGCTAGAACTTATCACCATCTCTTGCTCAAAACACATATCTACCAGTCTCTCACCACTCTCATTTTCACCTGGTATGCCATACTTCCCAATGACACCTTCTACCTCTCCAGCGCCCACTCTAGCATTTAAGTGACCCATGACAACTACCTAATTCCTTCTACCCAGTCATTCTACATACCTAGTTAATTCATTCCAGAACTCATACCACTCTTCTTCACTTTTCTCACAACCTGGCCCATACGCACTGACAAAAGTCCAACATTCCCTACCCAACCTAACCATTACCCACATTAACCTAGATGATATCTCCTTCCATTCCACTACTTTACCTGTCATCCATTCACTCAGCAATAAAGCCACACCTTCTCTTGCTCTTCCCCTTTCAATCCCAGACACTCTACCAGACATTTCACCAAACATCACTTCACCTTTCCCTTTTATCTTTGTCTCACACAAAGCCAATTTATCCATCCTTCTATTCATAAACATACTTCCAATCTCACATCTTTTACTCTATCGTACTACATTCACGCACATTCAAACACCCCAAGAACAAGATAATAGAAGTCATGTGTTTATGATGTAGTAGGACAATCAAAGGCAAAAACCTTTTACATGGTTGCATTAGAGTGCACAGCATACACTGCAAATAGCATAATAATCACAACACTTACCTGATAACAGAGTTTGTCCTCCAGTCAGTCCAGTACACATAGTTGCCAAACAAAGTAATAGCAAATGGATGAGATAATAGATGATGTTCTCGAAGAATCTGTGTTAAAAAGATATATTCACCAATCATAGACATGTTTGATATTTAAAAGGATACAAGTTAAAAATATCAAAAGATATTAAATTTCATAGCGTAATCACATTCATAAAAACAAAGTAGAAAGAATTTACTACCTGTTTCATGGAAATGGAAATATTAAAACATAAATTAACAGTAATATTATGGAGAATTCTAAAAATACTTCTACTTTTGAAATAGGAAATTTCTTTATTTTCATAAAAGACTCATTTCTACAATAAAGATACTAAGAAATCTTATTTGGAAAACCAGGTACTGTACACACATTACTATATGGATAAACGGTATATATTTAGTATGCATTTCAAATTAGTATGTTTGAAGAAGACAAAAAAAAAAAAAAAAACAGATGCTCCTTTTTCCATTTGCATTATTATTAGAAAAACTACAACCCTACAGTAGCTGAAAAGAAGAGTGCTACAAGCCAATGGTTCCAACATGGAAAGCAGCCCAGTGCAGAAAAGAAATAGAGAAATAAGAATTATTCTATAAAAGAGAAGCAATAAAATAAAATATTTTATCATCAGTAAAAAATCATCAGTAATGTTAAAATATATCAGAGACTTGTGTTACCTTATTCAACAGAAAAGCATTTGCAGCAAGTTTGAAATTCTAAAGTTCCATCAATTCAACAATCAGATTAGAAAGATCACTCCAAAATCTAAGCACACTTGAAATAAAAATTCCCAGTAAACATCCTCTCTATATCTGTTCCACATACGTCAGTTCTGAGTTTATGTTACCTATCCTTGAGTATTAAATACAAAAATAAAATGTTCCTCCATCTTACTAGACCTTATGTAGGTCTCTATGTAGCACAATAACACTGAAGAGCTGCATTTTACAATACTGTAATTCTATTGGAAGCTTATTAATGTAGGTACAGTATTTGGTTTTTATAAAATTATAGCAGGCAGTAAGTACTTCATTGTGTTCATTGTGTGTATAAGGAAAGAAAGGTATAGGTCACTTTATAGGGTGAAAATCTGACCTACATAAAAAAATAGACTTACTTTAGGTCTTTTGGGACCAATTAATGACATAGGGAAGGTTATACTGGTGGTATTGTGCCTTAAGTTGGAGAAGGCAACACTTCTAAAATTAACAGCCTACCAAGTAGGCAGACTGTAAAGATCTCAATGCAAAGGATGGCCAGAATTATGAAAAATCTTAAGCAGCATGCAGAGAGAACTAACTAAATGGCAGTGCCATAGATTGATATCTAGACCAGGAATTAGGATTTAAGACTGCAAATTTTTGTCTAACAAATTAAAATGAGTCAGCAGCTAAAAACCCGAGAGGAGAGCAATATTAAAAAAATGGTAGAATGAAAGAATTGAAATATTTCCTCAGGACAGATTGGTCACAAAAAGTCATAAAGTAGTTTCTCAATATGCCCATTTTTTTAGCAATTGAAGAAGAAACAGACTGGATATATTTCTCAAACGTAAATTTGCAATCAAGAACCACACCAAGAATTTTAAAAGAGTTGTATATAGTTAAAGAGACTTTGTCACTGGAAAGATATGGATGTTGAGCAACAACTAGACATACTTACAATCATACTTAAAAAAAATTTTTGGGTTCAACTCCATCCCCAATAAATTGCAATATGTATAAATTTTAGCTAGATCTCTATTAAAATATTCAGCAACTGCAGTTCTAAATTCAGGAAATGAAATTGATACAAAGACAAAATCATCTGCATATGCAACAAGCTTGTCTTTCCAGCCATGTACATATAGTGCGAAAAATAACTGGTAAGGAACAGTAACCTGAGAATTATCAAATATTTCACGCCTATAGTTGATATGGTACCCATCAATATCTACCCTTTGCAACCTTATACTTAAAAATTCAATAATGATGCTAAAAAGTTCTTAAAAAGGTAGTACAAGGGAACTTTTGAAGGATGCCATATTGAATATTTAAAGGGACTCCAAACAAAATTTATTTATATCAAATATTTGTAGGGATTACAAAAAAAATGTATTTATATGTAAAAAAAATATCAATGCGCCAAAATCACAATGTGTTCTTCTGCAAGAAATCCTCATATCATCAAGAAATATAAATTCTGGTCTGATAGCATGCATGCTGTTAGATTGAAAATCAAATGTTACTTGAAGGGCTTCCTTTAAAAGAGAAACTATAGTCTTTTAATAGGAAAAATAGAAAATGACCCAAGGAGAGACGTTACATTTTTTCATGATTCACTTCACTACTAATTAAGAAGTAACGGCTGAATTTTCATTAGATAAGAAAAGTGCCCAAAAATTTTCAAATTGACAGAATTTCCAAGTTTTAAGGACTTATTTCTATGAACCGTCCCTCATGTTCATGTTGCTTCACCAGAAGCTTGGTTTAATCAACACAATCCGTGAAATTTTAAGATTTAAAAAATTTTAACATTTTACAATTCTCTTTCGCTTCACTAAATCCATGCCCTTAAAAAAGGAATAGAACCTTCAAGCAGTAAGTGGTAAGAATACCAGAGCTGTCGTGCCAGATACTCTGTCCCCTTCAGTTTCTTTGGCGTTTTGGTCGCGAATACACATTCTCCAGATTGTTTGCAATCTAGACAATTAGAATTTAAGATGGCTTCCCTTGGCTTTGTCAGCAATTACTGCTTGGAATGTATACATGAATTGTTTCTGCTAGTTCATGATATTTCCTTTGTGTATCGTGTCGGGGACAACTCTGTGAATTAACTAATCATTGTGAAAAATACATTTCACTCACGGTACCACACATGGAAATTTATCAGTGCAACGCACAAAAGGAAACTAGCTGTTAGTTCAAGGGAAAGCTAGGGAAGAGATAGGGAGTTGATTATAGTGGGAAGAATGACAATAATGATACAACTCCCCTTTCGGACAATACTGTATAACGTTCAGCTATCTTTGAATAGTGAAAAACTTCACAAGCTCTTGACATCACTTGCTTCCTTTGTTAAAATTTAGAAGTCCAAACCTTCAAATTTGACAGGAAAATTTCAATTACACTGAGCTTCTGGAGAAAAGCCATATGAATATCAGGCGAGTATGAAAATAACAAATTTCATAGTTAAAATTGTTTTTATCACAAAAAATGTTCATTCATAGTTCTTCTAAAATCAAAAAACCTATCAAAAATACTGTACTTTTCTTACCTCCCTATGATGAGAGCCATCATACATTGCTGCATGAATTGAATCAGACTTTGCATCAATCCAATATATGAGGCGTAATGCATAATCTAGAGTAAGTCCATTTGGCCAACCACCGCCACTTATCTCACTCACATTAATAACTGTACGTCGATATTCACCAGACATGCTGCATGATTCAATGCGTGATCTTTCTTCCTGAAAGAGACAACACAGAATTCAAGATTAAAATGCCAATGAGACCCTTAAAAAGATATTTAAGCAAGCACAGTTCATTTTACCAAATCATAATAATGTAACTTTATTAAAATTCATTATTTCTATACTCACCGGATGTTTATAGTACTTCTCTCTTTAAGTTTGGACTAATAAGGACATTTATCCTAAAACTAGAAAATTCCCAATTTCCTCTCTTTTCAATGACTTAGGCCTTTAGTAATGTACTGTACTGAGATAATATGGCAGTTAATGGCAATGACCTCAGCAGGGGTATGCCACAAATCCTTTGTCATCACAATTTACTTGTCCCCCTTGTAATGTTAAGTTGGAGTTTTACCACCTACAGATTGTATTTTTTTGTGTGATTTAAGGTTATTTGAAACAATAAAGGATGTCTTCTGGATCTGTTAGTAATTCCTGTGAAATTTTTTCAAGAGTTATTGCTGGGCAATATGAATGAATTAACTAGGTGTAGAAGGACTGGGTAGAAGGAATTAGGTAGTTGTCATGGGTCACTTAAATGCTAGAGTGGGTGCTGGAGAGGTAGAAGGTGTCATTGGGAAGTATGGCGTACAAGGTGAAAATGAGAGTGGTGAGAGACTGGTAGATATGTCTGTTTAGCAAGAGATGGTGATAAGTTCTAGCTTTTTCAAAAAGAAAGATAAAAACAAGTATACATGGGCAAGAGTGGCAAATGGAAGAGTACTAGAAAGGGCATTAATGGATTATGTGTTGATAGCTAAAAGAATGTTTGGAAGATTGAAAGACGTGCACGTGTTTAGGGGTATGGCTAATGGTATGTCTGATCATTTTTTGGTGGAAGGAAAATTAGTTGTAGCAAAAGAGTGGGGGAATAGAGTAGGTGGATGTAAAAGGGGGCTAGTGAGGGTTGAAGAGCTAATAAAACCGGGGGTAAAAAGTAAATATCAAGAAAGGTTGAAAATGGTATATGACAAAGTGAGAGTAAGAGAAACTGGTAATTTAGAGGAGGAGTGGAAGTTAGTAAAAGAAAATTTTGTTGGGATTGCAAGTGATGTGTGTGGCAAGAAGGTTGTTGGAGGCAGCATGAGTAAGTGCATTGAATGGTGGAATGAAGGCGTGAAGGTAAGAGTGGAAGAGAAAAAGAGGGCTTTTGAAGAATGGCTGCAGAGTAATAGTATAGAGAAGTATGAAAAATATACAGAAAAAAATGTGGAAGTAAAGCGCAAGGTACGTGAGGCAAAGAGGGCAGCTGACCTGAGGTGGGGTCAGGGATTGGGTCAGTCATATGAAGAGAATAAGAAGTAGTTTTGGAAAGAAGTGAAGAGAGTAAGGAAGGCTGGTTCAAGAATTGAAGAGACTGTGAAAGATGGAAATGGAAGGTTGTTAAAAGGAGAGGAGGCAAGGAAAAGGTGGGCGGAATATTTTGAAAGTTTACTGAATATTGAGGATAATAGGGAGGCAGATATAATTGCTGTTGCAGGTGTTAAGCTGCCGGTGATGGGAGATGAGAATGAGAGAGAGATTACAAGAGAGGAAGTGAAGAGAGCACTAGATGAAACGAGTAGGAAAAGCATCTGGTATGGATGGTGTGAGAGCTGAGATGTTGAAGGAAGGGGGTGTGACTGTACTTGAATGGTTGGTGAGATTGTCTAATATGTGTTTTGTGTTGTTAATGGTACCAGTAGATTGGGTTTGTGCATGTATTGTACCACTATATAAGGGTAAGGGAGATGTGCATGAGTGTTGTAATTCAAGAGGTATTAGTTCGTTGAGTGTAGTTGGAAAAGTGTATGGTAGAGTAATGATTAATAGGATTAAGGATAAAATAGAGAATGCAATCTTAGAAGTACAAGGTGGTTTTAGAAGAGGTAGGGGTTGTATGAATCAGATTTTCACAGTTGGGCAGATATGCGAGAAATATTTAGCAAAAGGTAAGGAGGTGTATGTTGCGTTTATGGATCTGGAGAAAGCATATGATAGAGTTGATAGGGAAGCAATGTGGAATGTGATGAGGTTATATGGAGTTGGTGGAAGGTTGTTGCAAGCAGTGAAAAGTTTCTACAAAGGTAGTAAAGCATGTGTAAGAATAGGAAATGAAGTGAGTGATTGGTTTACAGTGAGAGTGGGGCTGAGACAGGGATGTGTGATGTCGCCGTGGTTGTTCAACTTGTATGTTGATGGAGTGGTGAGAGAGGTGAATGCTTGAGTGCTTGGACAAGGATTAAAACTGGTAGATGAGAATGACCATGAATGGGAGGTAAATCAGTTGTTGTTTGCGGATGATACTGTACTGGTTGCAGACACAGAAGAGAAGCTTGACCGACTAGTGACAGAATTTGGAAGGGTGTGTGAGAGAAGGAAGTTGAGAGTTAATGTGGGTAAGAGTAAGATTATGAAATGTACGAGAAGGGAAGGTGGTGTAAGGTTGAATGGAGAGTTACTTGAGGAGGTGGATCAGTTTAAGTACTTGGGGTCTGTTGTTGTAGCAAATGGTGGAGTGGAAGCAGATGTACGTCAGAGAGTGAATGAAGGTTACAAAGTGTTGGGGGCAGTTAAGGGAGTAGTAAAAAATAGAGGGTTGGGCATGAATGTAAAGAGAGTTCTATATGAGAAAGTGATTGTACCAACTGTGATGTATGGATCGGAGTTGTGGGGAATGAAAGTGACGGAGAGACAGGAATTGAATGTGTTTGAGATGAAGTGTCTAAGGAGTATGGCTGGTGTATCTCGAGTAGATAAGGTTAGGAATGAAGTGGTGAGGGTGAGAACGGGTGTAAGAAATTAGTTAGCAGCTAGAGTGGATATGTATGTGTTGAGGTGGTTTGGCCATGTTGAGAGAATGGAAAATGGCTCTCTGCTAAAGAAGGTGATGAATGCATGAGTTGATGGGAGAAGTAAAAGAGGAGGCCAAGGTTTGGGTGGATGAAGGGGTGAAGAAAGCTCTGGGTGATAAGAGGATTGATGTGAGAGAGGCAAGAGAGCATACTAGAAATAGGAATCAATGACGAGCGAGTGTGACGCAGTTCTGGTAGGCCATGCTGCTTCCCCCAGTGCCTTGAATGACCGCGGAGGTAGCAGTAGTAGGGGATTCAGCGTTATGAAGCTTCCTCTACGGTGGATAATGGGGGAGGGTGGGCTGTGGCACCCTGGCAGTACCAGCCGAACTCGGTTGAGTCCCTTGTCAGGCTAGGAGGAACATAGAGATGAAATGTCCCCTTTTTTTCATTTGTTTGATGTTGGCTAACCCCCAAAAGGGGGGAAGTGCCTTGGTATATGTATGTATGTGACTTCTTTTCTTTACTTTAAGTTGTGATCAGCTGATCTAAAGATGCCACTCTCGAGAATATAAGCACATACAAATACCCCAGTAATGTTTATATAATTTCTTAACTTATTCAAAACTTCTTAATGAATATTACATCAGCACCAATATGTTATAAGCTATCATAGCTTTCATACAGTGCATTTATAGCTATTATTATTAATTATCACTTAGACATATGAATACAATTCTATCTCTCTCTCTCTCTCTGGTGCCATACAGTGCATACATATAGCAGAAGAAACAAAAATCTTTTTCTTAAAATGTCTCAATCAATTACAATACACAAAATAAATCTATGCTTTACTTTCCTAAAGTCTATGTTCAATAGTAGGTTGGGCTTAAAACACAACATTCTATTTTGTCAGATAATATGTTATTTTTATTAGTAAAATAAATTTTTGAATATACTTACCCGATAATCATGTAGCTGTCAACTCCGTTGCCCGACAGAATTCTATGGAGGGATACGCCAGCTATCACAATACTAGAAGGGGGTGTACTTACCAGCGCCACCTGTGGCCAGGTACTATAGTACTTCTTGTTGACACCTCCTCAATTTTTCCTCGGTCCACTGGTTCTCTATGGGGAGGAAGGGAGGGTCAATTAAATCATGATTATCGGGTAAGTATATTCAAAAATTTATTTTACTAATAAAAATAACATTTTTCAATATTAAACTTACCCGATAATCATGTAGCTGATTCACACCCAGGGGGGTGGGTGAAAACCAGTGTACAAGATTAAAGGATAGCTAAGTATCCCATATTTCATATAACAGTTATCTCAAATAACAATGAAATAATAAGTACCTGGTAAGGAAGTCGAATTGAACCGTTACTCTGCCTCTTTTTTAAGTTCGTCTTCCTTACTGAGCGCAGCGTTCCTCTTGGAGGCTGAATCAACTCAAAGGTGCTAAAGTATATAGGGCTGCAACCCCTACTAAAGGACCTCTACACAACCTCTAACCCAGGCGCTTCTCAAGAATGAATTGACCACCCGCCAAATCAAAAGGATGCGGAAGGCTTCTTAGCCTACCGTAACAACCATAAAAACAACAATAAAAGCATTCAAGAGAAAGGTTAAAAAAGGTTATGGGATTAAGGGAATGTAGTGGCTGAGCCCTCACCTACTACTGCACTCGCTGCTACGAATGGTCCCAGGGTGTAGCAGTTCTCGTAAAGAGACTGGACATCTTTAAGATAAAATGATGCAAACACTGACTTGCTCCTCCAATAGGTTGCATCCATTATGCTCTGCAGAGAACGGTTTTAATTAAAGGCCATCGAAGTAGCTACGGCTCTTACTTCGTGGGTCCTTACCTTCAGCAATGCAAGGTCTTCCTCCTTTAAGTGAGAATGGGCTTCTCTAATCAGAAGCCTTATATAATACGAAACCCCATTCTTGGACATGGGCCTCGAAGGTTTCTTGATGGCACACCATAAGGCTTCTGACTGTCCTCGAATAGGTTTAGACCTATTAAGATAATACTTGAGAGCTCTGACAGGGCAAAGAACTCTCTCTAGTTCGTTACCTACCATGTTGGAGAGGCTAGGTATTTCAAACGATCTAGGCCAAGGACGTGAAGGAAGTTCGTTCTTTGCTAGGAATCCGAGCTGAAAAGAACATGTTGCAGATTCGGTCGTGAAACCAATGTTCTTGCTGAAGGCATGAACCTCACTGACTCTCTTAGCTGTAGCAAGGCAGACGAGAAAAAGAGTCTTGAGTGTAAGGTCCTTGAAGGAAGCTGACTGGAGAGGTTCGAACCTAGGTGACATAAGGAACCTTAAGACTACGTCTAGGTTCCAGCCTGGAGTGGATAGACGACGCTCTTTAGAAGTCTCAAAAGACTTAAGGATGTCTTGAAGGTCCTTGTTGGAAGAAAGGTCCAAACCTCTGTGGCGGAGAACTGAAGCCAACATACTCCTGTACCCTTTAATCGTAGGGGCTGAAAGGGATCTCTCATTCCTAAGATGTAATAGGAAGTCAGCTATTTGGGTCACAGAGGTATTGGTAGAGGATACTGAATTGGCTCTACACCAGCTCCGGAAGACTTCCCACTTAGATTGGTAGACTCTACGAGTGGAAACCCTTCTAGCTCTGGCAATCGCACTGGCTGCCTCCTTCGAAAAGCCTCTAGCTCTAGCGAATCTTTCGACAGTCTGAAGGCAGTCAGCCGAAGAGCGTGGAGGTTTGGATGCAACCTGTCTACGTGAGGTTGACGTAGAAGGTCCACTCTTAGAGGTAGAGTCCTGGGGATGTCGACTAGCCATTGAAGTACCTCTGTGAACCATTCTCTTGCAGGCCAAAGGGGAGCAACCAGCGTCAGCCGTGTCCCTTCGTGCGAGATGAATTTCTGCAGGACTTTGTTTATTATCTTGAACGGTGGGAATGCGTAAAGGTCGAGATGGGACCAGTTCAGCAGAAAAGCATCCACATGAACTGCTGCAGGGTCTGGAACTGGGGAACAGTACAGCGGAAGTCTCTTGGTCATGGAGGTGGCAAACAGATCTATGGTAGGTTGACCCCACAAGGTCCAAAGTCTGTTGCACACACTCTTGTGGAGGGTCCATTCCGTGGGAATGACCTGATTCCTTCTGCTTAGGCGATCTGCTGAGACGTTCATGTTGCCCTGAATGAACCTCGTGACCAAAGTGAGGTTTTGACTTCTTGACCAAATGAGGAGGTCCCTTGCGATCTCGTATAGGCTCCTCGAATGGGTCCCTCCTTGCTTGGAGATGTAAGCCAAGGCTGTGGTGTTGTCTGAGTTCACCTCCACCACTTTGCCTAGCAGGAGGGACTTGAAGTTCAGCAGGGCTAAATGAACTGCTAGTAGCTCCTTGCAGTTGATGTGGAGCGTTCCCTGTTCCTCGTTCCACGTTCCCGAGCATTCCCGTCCGCTCAAGGTCGCACCCCAGCCCGAGTCCGATGCATCTGAGAAGAGATGAAGATTGGGGGTCTGAATAGCCAACGATAGGCCCTTCCTGAGAAGGAGATTGTTCTTCCACCACAAGAGAGTGGTCTTCATCTCTTTGGTGACTGGGATAGAGACTGCTTCGAGAGTCAAACCCTTGTCCCAATGAGCTGCAAGATGGAATTGAAGAGGGCGGAGGTGGAGTCTCCCTAGCTCGACGAACAGGGCCAGTGATGAAAGGGTCCCTGTGAGACTCATCCACTGTCTCACCGAGCAACTGCTCCTCTTCAGCATGCTCATGATGCAATCTAGGGCTTGGCTTATCCTGGGGACCGATGGAAAAGCCCGAAAATCCTGACTCCGAATCTCCATTCCCAGGTACACAATAGATTGGGAGGGAATGAGCTGAGACTTTTCTATGTTGACTAACAGACCCAGTTCTCTGATTAAGTCCAAAGTCCAGTTGAGACTCTCCAGACAGCGACGACTCGTGGAGGCTCTCAACAGCCAGTCGTCTAAGTAGAGGGAGGCTCTGATGTCCGATAAGTGGAGGAATTTTGCTATATTCCTCATCAGATGCGTGAACACCATAGGAGCTGTGCTTAGGCCAAAACACAGGGCTTGGAATTGGTAGACAACCTTTCCAAAAACGAATCTCAGGAAAGGTTGGGAGTCTGGATGAATAGGAACGTGAAAGTAGGCATCTTTCAAGTCCAACGAGACCATCCAGTCCTCCTGCCTGACCGCTGCTAGGACCGACTTCGTCGTCTCCATCGTGAACGTCTGCTTGGTGACATACGCATTGAGCGCGCTGACGTCCAGCACCGGTCTCCAACCTCCTGTCTTCTTGGCCACCAGAAAAAGACGGTTGTAGAAGCCCGGGGATTGATGGTCCCGGACTATAACCACTGCCTTCTTCTGCACAAGTAGCGACACCTCCTGGTGCAACGCTAGCCTCTTGTCCTCTTCTTTGTAGTTGGGAGAGAGGTAGATGGGAGATGTGGTCAGAGGGGGTTTGAGGCAGAATGGAATCCTGTAACCCTCCCTCAGCCAACTGACAGACTGGGCGTCTGCACCTCTCTTTTCCCAGGCTTGCCAGAAGCTCTTGAGTCTGGCTCCTACTGCTGTCTGGAGATGCGGAGAGTCAGTTTTTTCCTTTAGAGGCCTTGGAACCTTTCCTAGACTTGCTCCTGGAAGAGTCTGGACGGGAGCTTCCTCGGCTGGGGGCTCTACCACGAAAGGGCGGTATGAACCTCGTAGCAGGAGTATCAGCCACTGGGGTGCGATAAGTCCTGGGGACTGAGGTAGCAACCTTAGTCTTACGAGCCGATGAGGCTACAAGATCATGTGTGTCCTTTTGTATCAGGGCAGCAGACAAGTCCTTAACCAGCTCTTCGGGGAAGAGGAACTTCGAGAGCGGAGCGAAAAGGAGTTGAGACCTTTGACAAGGTGTAATGCTGGAGGAAAGGAAGGTACAAAGCTGTTCCCTTTTCTTAAGAACCCCTGATACAAACATCGACGCAAGCTCGCCAGATCCATCTCTAATGGCCTTATCCATGCAGGACATTAATAGCATGGCAGAATCCTTGTCCGCAGGGGAGGTCTTCTTGCTGAGGGCCCCCAGGCACCAGTCTAGGAAGTTGAACATCTCAAATGCTCTAAAAACACCCTTCAGGAAGTGATCAAGGTCTGAGAAGGTCCAGCAAACCTTAGAGCGCCTCATTGCAGTTCTACGAGGCGAGTCTACCAGACTTGAGAAGTCAGCCTGGGCAGAGGCAGGTACTCCCAAGCCTGGTTCCTCTCCTGTGGCATACCAAACGCCCGCTTTAGAAGTGAGCTTAGTCGGAGGAAACATGAACGAAGTCTTGCCAAGGTGTTGCTTAGTCTGCAACCACTCCCCTAAGATCCTTAACGCTCTCTTAGAGGACCTTGCTAGGACTAGCTTAGTATAGGTAGACTTAGCTGGCTGCATGCCCAGCGAAAACTCAGATGGTGGAGAGCGGGGAATAGCAGAGACAAAGTGGTCTGGGTATACCTCCCTAAACAGAGCCAAGACCTTACGAAAGTCAATAGAAGGCGGAGAAGACTTGGATTCATCCACGTCTGATGAGGGATCCAGGTGTGCCGCCTCATCATCAGACGCCTCATCACCAGAGTGTAGCGAAGAGATCGGAAAGGTATGCTGAACAGCAGAGTCAGAACGAGCTGGAACAGCAATATTAGTGGTTTCCTCTTCAAGAATCTGTTGAGGGAACACCTGAGGCTCAGACTGCAAAGGCTGAACAAAAGAAGAAGCAGAAGGTAGGCGCATGGGTGGAGGAGGCTGACTCCTGGCATGAGTGGCTGAACTCAAGGGTTGCGCTTGCTGAGTGGTTGGCGGAAGCGGAGTAGCAAGTTCCTGTTCCTGCGGTGTGAGCTGAGAGCGATGAGGTAGAGGCTGCGCAGAACGTAGTAAATGTCTCGCGAGTTGAGGCTCCTGAGGCGCAAGGCTAAGGTGTTGTGGTGCTTGCCTTGCGGAGGGTTGAGCTCGCTGCAGCGAGAGCTGAGGAGACTGACTCATGGATGGGAGAGGTTGTTGTACCTCAACCGAGTGTTGCATCACTGGTGGAGCAGCAAGTGGAAGCGGAGGAAGAGAGGTATAAGCCTCCTGATCCCATTGCTGAGGTTGCCTTAAGGAAGGCGGAGGCTGTACACCACTGGGAACAGTAAACTCAGAACGTGGCTCAACATCGTACGCCTGGCAGGCGGTACTGCGGTCAGGCGGAGCGAGCGCAGGCGGAGCGAGTGCAGGCGGAGGCGGAGGCGCAACCTTCTCAGCCCGACACTCACGCATCAAGACCGAAAGTTGTGACTGCATGGACTGCAGTAGAGTCAACTTGGGGTCGGCAGACACTACGGTCTGCTGAGGCAAAGCCTTAACAGCAGAGATCTGTTGCGGCAGAACCTTACTCCTCTTGGGCGGAGTGCAGTCGACTGATGACTGCGGCGAGTCAGAGCTGAGCCAATGACTGCAGCCCGGTTGAGCACTCGCGGACTGGACTCTGCGTTTGAGTGGTCTAGAGACCTGAGTCCAGCGTTTCTTCCCTGACAATTGATCAGCGGACGAGTAAAAGACAGGCTCAATCGTCTGCAGGTGGGAGTGACGGTCTCTGGAAGACACGCCCGCAACCACCGAGGATACTTCTGTGCGCCGATCAAGGCCTGCCGAACCCTTTTGCCCTTCGACATTGCTTCTCCCCTGGGCTTGGGAGCTTGCAAGAGGTCCCGGACTGGGAGGACGACTGGCACGCACAGAAGTATCCTCACGCACCACACTGACACTGACACTAGCACTTGGCACTGCACTGACACTAGCACTCGTCACAGCACTGGCACTAATACCACCCACTGCACTCTTGACCTTAAGTTCCTTGACTTCGGCCATAAGAGACTTATGATCGCTAACCACTGACTCTACTTTATCGCCTAAGGCCTGAATAGCACGCAAAACAACAGACATATCAGGCTGAGGGCAAATAGTAGGTTCGGGGGTAGCCACTACAGGGGTAGGAAAAGGTAGGGGATCATGAGGTGAGGAAAAAAGTGAAGAGTGAGAAGAACTCCTCCTAACTCTGCCTCTCTCTAACTTAGTTGAATACTTCAAAAGACAGACAAAATCAAGTTCCGAAAGTCCGGCACATTCCTCACATCGATTTTCTAACTGACAGGGCCTATCCCTACAGTCAGAACAAGCGGTGTGAGGATCTACCGAGGCCTTCGGAATACGCCTATTACAAGACCTACATCGCCTATGGGTGGGGACTTGTGAAATGTCAGACATCTTGAATCCAAAGAGTTAGCCAAGTGGGGTTTCAAAATCAAGCAAAAGATCGTTAACCGTTAATCAGGACTATATAAAAGCTATCTAAGCTAATATAAGAAGGTTTCCAGTAAAGCGACAGCCGAAATCAAAGAGAAATACTTCACCAAAAGCCGTGAAAATACTCCAAGAACATAAGCGTATCCCAGAACGTCTTGCCGGAAGCACGACAGAGGAAAAATTGAGGAGGTGTCAACAAGAAGTACTATAGTACCTGGCCACAGGTGGCGCTGGTAAGTACACCCCCTTCTAGTATTGTGATAGCTGGCGTATCCCTCCATAGAATTCTGTCGGGCAACGGAGTTGACAGCTACATGATTATCGGGTAAGTTTAATATTGAAAACTCTAGTTTTTGCCGATAACATAACATACATGCACTGAAAATGTAAAATAATCCTGGTTTTCATTGTTAACTGAGCTTTATTTAATCATTTTTGTAATTTTCTATTATCATTATCAATTTAAGGTGTATAATTAATAGAGTATTGTTGATATAATTTCCTAACTTATGCAGTATCATTTGCCAATTTCGAAGTTTTTGAGTTTCATGTTTTGACTTGTAGTCTTGGGCAATTCTTAAGACACTGATGTACAGTATTATTAGCTGATTTCTAAAGATAGTTTTCACATTTTGACTAGTGCATTTTAACAGTACGCAGTACAGTATTTGGCCATTTGTAAATCAAAATTTCACATTTTGATTTGTGTTATTTGGAGATTTTTAATATTGTACAGTATTATTGACCAATTTCTAATGCTAAATTTCACACTTTGACATGTGCTTTTCAACAATAAGCTGTATTTGTATTAAGTTTCTCATTTTGACTCACATTATTTGACATTTTTTTCACAGTTAATTAATTTGGAGTCAAATTCAGAGTTTTTGTTTTACGAAATTTGCAAATAACATACATCCGGATAACAAGAGTTGACTGTACAGTATTATAAAGCTTTTGGGATTTGATAGTAATGAGCTTTATAAACTCTTTACCTACTCTACTTCATTTGTTAAATCTAAGAAGACCAGCGAGCAAAGGCATTGATTCTACCATAATCCGCCCAGTTTAAAGCACAGGACTTGCACTTTCGAATTACTCCAGGTCCCTCTACTGAGAAACCCTTTCATTTCTGTGATCCAGTCTGCTCTTTATGACCATCGGATTTTAAAATACAAGATCAAGCTGATAGCCTGGATACTAATACCCTTCCATTCGCTGAAATAAGTGACCATGAGCAACAACTTATACGTATATTAATCGTGTGACATATTGTATGGCTCCTGTGGAGTGAGGAAGACCTATATTAGATAAAACTCTTAAACATTTCAGCAGGAGCTGAACAGTTGCATCATGTTTCAGAATGTAATGAGCCTCAGTCTAACATTGGCTCATCCACTAGCATCTTTCAACTCTTCCCTAGAGGTGTTAATGTAGGTGCTATTATCTCAACTGCTTAAATCAAGTCCAATACCTAGAGCTGACGCAAAGATTACCATTAAAGTTAAACAAAAGGGAGGGCCTGAACATGCCTTTCCTGAGGATTCACCTAGCCAAGAAGTCAGAATACTATGGAGGAATAGCTCAGCTCTCATGATATACTGTACTGTATCTCTTTTTCAATCATTAAAGAAACTTATTTCTGAAAGTTATCTCTAAGTCTCTCAGGGCCTCCTCTTAGATGAAATGTACACCACAGTTTTTCCCATTTTTTTTTTATAGTCCACAGGGTATTATCTCAAGTGAAAGGGAAAACTACTAATTCTTCTTCCCATTTAGTATTAAAATATTTTCTCCAAAAAAAGTGTTCTGTGATCCATAAAACTAATCAATTGCATAACATTGTTATTGATTTAAATAAAGTTAACTCACTTGAACTCATCTTTAATAAAAACACAAGAAAACCTTCAAATGCGGGGTTTTTGAGCTGACTGACTAAATAGATGCTATTTTTTGGTAATAAAAGTGGGGAATATACTGTACTTAAAATCATCTATTTTGTAGATTCTAGACTTTTAGAGAATAAACATTTGCAGGTCATCAGGATCTCAATCTTATTTTTGATTACTTAATTCATTTAGATGAAACTTTTGCCGATGGGTCTTACGAGGCTGCAGCACCCTTTGTGAATTTTGTGGTTGATACACAAAAACATCTTCCCCCATTTTGGGTCCTCTCATCTAGAATTTTCTCCTACAAGGGAGTCATTTCATAACATTGATAGACCACAGGATTTTGCTCTACCAGGTGTTCCAGCCTAAATGACAACTGTTGTGAGGGTCTTTCCCAACAGATCCCTCTTGGAGGAAGCTGATCCCACTTTTATCAGATTTGGGAAAGCCATCAAATTGGGCCACTAGTATTGTTCGTGGTCAGAGTGGGCTACCAAATTCCTATCCTCCAATCCTTGCTTGTCCAAGGATCCAGTTTATTTACCAAGTTATTTAAGTAGTTCAGCAAGGGCTCATAATGTACTTTGAAAGTATAGATTGAAAAACTCCTAAAGAAGATTATAATATAGCTCTCATCTTTCCCTTCCACTGCAAAGAAGGCCACAATCTACCAATGGAATATGAGGATTATTGCAAACAGTAATGGCCCTAGATGAAGCACAGAGTATAGATCTACTGCCAGTTTAGTAATAAACCTGTGTATGGTCCACCCTTTCCCTGGCTAGTATAAATCTCTTGCTTATTCACATTCATCATCAATAACCAGCACTCAATTTCTGGAAATTAAAAGAGAAAGATCAAAGGCTTTGGAAAGGTCACAACAACAGTACATCCGTACTTATTGTGGCCAAAGGCAAAAGTAAAGAGGCTTCAACAGGCATTCCCTATTTCAAAGGACGAAAGGTTTGTATACGAGTACGAACAAATAGGTCACCCACTTTCAAATACAAAATTTGCAAAAACAGATTCTTGATTTCATAGCACTTCTTATAATGCCATGATATACAGGGAAAGATACAACACTGAAATTAAAATACCTGAAAGGAGTTCATTCGTCAGCAAATAATGCTACAATCTCTTACCTCCCAATCAGTCCAAAAGAGCATGCCAACCCTTGGATCCAGTGAAATTGCCCTAGGACTTTCCATCTGAGAGGCAATAAGTGTGCGCCTATATGATCCATTAAGCTTTGCTACTTCTATTTGATCAAGGTTGCTTTCCACCCAGTACAAATTTTCTGCGATCCAATCTACTGCCAATCCTTCTGCTGTTGCTAAGCCAGTCTGCACCACAACCTCTATATTGGACAATGCTGAAATAGATGTTGTGGTAAAATATAAGAGAGTTTATGAGAAATATTCCTTAGTATATATAGAATAGATATACAAAGACAAGTTACATTCAACTTGTACCCATTTCGTCATAATTTTAAAAACCATACTGTCATCAAAGTTACTACCCAAAGAAAAAATTCAGCTCCTTTGCCATTTGCTCTGTACTTTTTATCAGTACCATCTGGTCTCTTCTCACTTAGTTGCCAAACTTCTTTAACTTTATCTTATTCCATTTTTAATGTTCATTTACAAACTAATCCTTTGAGGATGTCTTATGAGTGTTGCAACATGATGTAAAGGTCTCACTAAGCTACTTAATACTATTCACATTAAAGACAAATATTCTACATTCAATATGCCAAGTAGAGGACCTATAATTTTTCCATATTTGGATACCATCACAGCAACCATAAAGACAAGGTTCAAATATGGTGGCAAAGTTACATCTCCCAAGGCAAATTATTAAGAAGAGCTTCAAATCTCTTTACACTACTAGAGTGATTTGCATTCAGGTTCTCTTTGGAAATGGTCTGCTTACAGTTGAATTCAATCACACTTTCATTTGTATACATATCAAATCTATTTATAGGATGTTACTTGTTATTAGACACTTATTACATTTCCTTTATAATCTACTACTGACAACATATTGTATATCTTTTATTTCTACAACATTAATAAGAGTTTCTTTCTCGCTACCATTACCCCCAACACAAGAGGTTCTCTGGCAAAAAACAGTAACCATGGTAATGAATTATGAATTCGTGACCACCAACTAAGAAAGTCACCTTAACCAAAGTGGAGAGGAGGGAGGATAACTATTTCCATACTAAGTTAAGGATGAAACTAATTGATTTTATTTTTAAAATCCTGTTTATTCCCATACATCTTAGCTTAGTACTGTACAGAGAAGGCTCAAGTACCCATTTCCAAGAGGGAGGGAAGTGATACGCTAATAATAATTGACCTGATTATTCTTCAAAATACAGACTATAGAAATAAAGTTCTCATCTTTATCTTAACTCTTCTTTTGAATTCATGACAACTCCACAGATTTTTTTTTAAATTCTGTTTTTTCTCTTTTTATCCCTCTTTATCAACATAAAGTCTTAAACCCCATTACAATGAACTATGGTAGAGCATAATAATTAATACCAATTTGTTCAGGAAAAAAAAGATCCTATTTGGATCATAATGTAAAATTAAAACTTAATGAAGTTCACATTTCAAAAATCTATATTTACAGTACAATTAAATCATAGTTAATCTAAGAAATTCAATAGAAATAAAATCATTTCAAAATATCCCCAGTTGGGATTGCAAGTGATATATGTGGCAAGAAGGTTGTTGGAGGCAGCATGAGGAAGGGCAGTGAATGGTGGAATGAAGGAGTGAAGGTAAAAGTGGAAGAGAAAAAAAGAGGGCTTTTGAAGAATGGCTGCAGAGTAATAGTATAGAGAAGTATGAAAAATATAGAGAGAAAAATGTGGAAGTAAAGCACAAGGTACGTGAGGCAAAGAGGGCAGCTGACCTGAGGTGGGGTCAGGGATTGGGTCAGTCATATGAAGAGAATAAGAAGAAGTTTTGGAAAGAAATGAAGAGAGTAAGGAAGGCTGGCGCAAGAATTGAAGAGACAGTGAAAGATGGAAATGGAAGGTTGTTAAAAGGAGAGGAGGCAAGGAAAAGGTGGGCGGAATATTTTGAAAGTTTGCTGAATGTTGAGGATAATAGGGAGGCAGATATAATTGCTGTTCCAGGTGTTGAGGTGCCAGTGATGGGAGATGAGAATGAGAGAGAGATTACAATAGATGAAGTGAAGAGAGCACTAGATGAAACGAGAGTAGGAAAAGCATCTGGTATGGATGGTGTGAAAGCTGAGATGTTGAAGGAAGGGGGTGTGACTGTACTTGAATGGTTGGTGAGATTGTTTAATATGTGTTTTGTGTTGTCAATGGTACCAGTAGATTGGGTTTGTGCATGTATTGTACCACTATATAAGGGTAAAGGAGATGTGCATGAGTGTTGTAATTCAAGAGGTATTAGTTTGTTGAGTGTAGTTGGAAAAGTGTATGGTAGAGTATTGATTAATAGGATTAAGGATAAAACAGAGAATGCAATCTTGGAAGTACAGGGTGGTTTTAGAAGAGGTAGGGGTTGTATGAATCAGATTTTTACGGTTAGGCAGATATGCGAGAAATATTTAGCAAAAGGTAAGGAGGTGTATGTTGCGTTTATGGATCTGGAGAAAGCATATGATAGAGTTGATAGGGAAGCAATGTGGAATGTGATGAGGTTATATGGAGTTGGTGGAAGGTTGTTGCAAGCAGTGAAAAGTTTCTACAAAGGTAGTAAAGCATGTGTTAGAATAGGAAATGAAGTGAGTGATTGGTTTACAGTGAGAGTGGGGCTGAGACAGGGATGTGTGATGTCGCCGTGGTTGTTTAACTTGTATGTTGATGGAGTGGTGAGAGAGGTGAATGCTCGAGTGCTTGGACGAGGATTAAAACTGGTAGGCGAGAATGACCATGAATGGGAGGTAAATCAGTTGTTGTTTGCGGATGATACTGTACTGGTAGCAGACACAGAAGAGAAGCTTGACCGACTAGTGACAGAATTTGGAAAGGTGTGTGAGAGAAGGAAGTTGAGAGTTAATGTGGGTAAGAGTAAGGTTATGAGATGTACGAGAAGGGAAGGTGGTGCAAGGTTGAATGTCATGTTGAATGGAGAGTTACTTGAGGAGGTGGATCAGTTTCAGTACTTGGGGTCTATTGTTGCAGCAAATGGTGGAGTGGAAGCAGATGTACGTCAGAGAGTGAATGAAGGTTGCAAAGTGTTGGGGGCAGTTAAGGGAGTAGTAAAAAATAGAGGGTTGGGCATGAATGTAAAGAGAGTTCTATATGAGAAAGTGATTGTACCAACTGTGATGTATGGATCGGAGTCGTGGGGAATGAAAGTGATGGAGAGACAGAAATTGAATGTGTTTGAGATGAAGTGTCTAAGGAGTATGGCTGGTGTATCTCGAGTAGATAGGGTTAGGAACGAAGTGGTGAGGGAGAGAACGGGTGTAAGAAATGAGTTAGCGGCTAGAGTGGATATGAATGTGTTGAGGTGGTTTGGCCATGTTGAGAGAATGGAAAATGGTTGTCTGCTAAAGAAGGTGATGAATGCAAGAGTTGATGGGAGAAGTACAAGAGGAAGGCCAAGGTTTGGGTGGATGGATGGTGTGAAGAAAGCTCTGGGTGATAGGAGGATAGATGTGAGAGAGGCAAGAGAGCGTGCTAGAAATAGGAATGAATGGCGAGCGATTGTGACGCAGTTCCAGTAGGCCCTGCTGCTTCCTCCGGTGCCTTAGATGACCGCGGAGGTAGCAGCAGTAGGGGAGTCAGCATTATGAAGCTTCGTCTGTGGTGGAAATGTGGGAGGTTGGGCTGTGGCACCCTAGCAGTACCAGCTGAACTCGGTTGAGTCCCTGATTAGGCTGAAGGAACATAGAGAGTAGAGGTCCCCTTTTTGCTTTGTTTCATTGTTGGTGTCGGCTACCCCCCAAAATTGGGGGAGGTGCCTTGGTATATGGATGGATGGATCCCCAGTAAGAAACATAGGGCCAAGACTAGATCCATCTTTAAATCTATATAAGGGTCTTTTTAAAGGATAAACAGAAACCAGTTAGTTCCTCACATCAGAATTTTCTTTGAAGACAAATTTTTAATGAAATTAAGATATACTGTAAAACATGCTGTTTATGGTGACTTGGAGTATATTGCCTTGATAGATACAAAAGATGGGAGCATATTCTCATTTTCTTTTGATCCAAGGTGGTGAAAAAAGAGGAGACTGATTAAGTGTCATTTTGATGTCCGTAGACTAATAGTCTATTAACCGTGATGAGAAAGGAAGGTTTCCGATTGTTAATAAAGGCTTAAGTGACATATTAAAGCCCAAGTGACGTATTAAAAATAACTATAAAAATAACAACAATAATTAGAATGACAAAAATCCTTACTTCCAGATAGAAGAGTACCCTTGTATATCTTGTCATCTACTACATCTGTCCAAAAAATAATGTCTTCATTATCTGCATGGTAGAAATCAAGGGCAATTGTATTCTTTAAAGATGATATGAGGGCCTTAACCCCTATCCCATTCTTCAGACTTATGCTCCGTATTTCATGACGATTACTGAAGATTAAATATGGAGTTGCAGGATCTGGAAAGTAAGAACTTTTAAGAAAATTGACTATAAACAAGTAAAATTTTCCTTCAATACAATACCAAATAATAACAATTTCAATGAGGTACATGCAAATAACCTAAGAACAAAAACTAAAATGTATGTAACTTTGAATCCTCGTTAATGTGTATAAATTGTTTTAAAAGTCCATAAATTACAAACTGGGATGAAATAATAACTGTTAATACTTTGAGATATTACTTGGTCTAGAAAAGTGCTTAGTATGAGGGATTTAATTACAAACTGAAAATACCCTCATTATTCCTCGTCCCATGTCATTTTGAGAGGGTAGTAGAGACTAAAGGGTTTACGTCTACTGATGAGCACCAGATGAAAAGGGCAGGTCATTGACACTAAACTATTCAAAATACACATATAATCAGCACTGAAGTTCCATTTTCTTCACAGTAATGTCTTGGGGAGCAAGGGAAATGTTTGTTGATGACTCAGTAGGCTGATATATGGACCGCGATTAAATTCTAATTCTCAGATCACAATGATAGTAAAGTTGTGAGCCAGAAAAATATATGGAGCCTTTATAGATGGTTGGGATGGACAGGGTCAGTAATTAATATGTAGGTAAATATTTACTATAGGACAATATTCCTAATGTTAAAAATAAGTAGAGGAGGATATTTCATCTGAAGAGGAGGAGGAGGGACAACAGAGTAACAAACCTCTCACTTCAAGTGAAATAAAGATGTTGAAAATGTGGGAAACAGTGCAAAACTTTGTAGAAACACATCACCCATGAAAATACTTCTGCAGGCCAAGCCGCAAATCTATTTGTGGACAATGCCATGTCCCATTTTTGTACAATTTTAAAGAAAAGACAAAAAACAGTTGTCTCTAGAAAGGTTCCATGTAAGAGTTGAACATAAGAATGTAAAGAAAGACACCAAAGTGTCCAAAAGCATAAAGCATAAACTGAGTGATTCAGTTAGTCATAGTGAAAGGCATTAAAGAGAGAGAACTCTTGATATTTTACCAGAAGAACTCTTGGAGGGATCCTCCTCCCCTTCAAAAATAAGAAGTGCAAGTTAATATGTCAATATATTTCTGGTCTTTACTATGAACTGTAGTCCTTTCTGATGATATGGGTTACAATTTTTCTTTACATAACATTTCAAACCTTTAAAATTGAGTGCACATGTGTATTTATGGATATGTGAAATATGTTATTTTTATAATAAAATAAATTTTTGAATATACTTACCCGGTGATTATAATAGCTGCAACTCTGTTGCTCGACAGAAAACTCTAAGGTAAAATTCGCCAGCGATCGCTACACAGGTTGCGGGTGTGCCCAACAGCGCCATCTGTCGTCCAGATACCCAGTACTCAATGTAAACAAAGAACTCAATTTTCTCCTCGTCCCACTGCGTCTTTATTGGGGAGGAAGGGAGGGTCCTTTAATTTATAATCACCGGGTAAGTATATTCAAAAATTTATTTTATTATAAAAATAACATTTTTCAATATTTAACTTAGCCGGTGATTATAATAGCTGATTCACACCCAGGGGGGTGGGTAGAGACCAGCAAAATATGTTTACATTATTATGAGCTAAGAATTTTTATTTCATTTTAGAAGTTATCAAAATAACAAAAACAAAATAAATAGGTACCTGGTAAGGAAGTCGACTTGAACAATTACTCTGCCTTTTTAAGTACGTCTTCCTTACGGAGCCTCGCGATCCTCTTAGGATGCTGATCGACCCCTAGGATCTGAAGTATCAAGGGTTGCAACCCATACAACAGGACCTCATCAAAACCCCTAATCTAGGCGCTTCTCAAGAAATGACTTTGACCACCCGCCAAATCAACCAGGATGCGAAAGGCTTCTTAGCCTTCCGGACAACCCAAAAACAACAATAAAAACATTTCAAGAGAAAGATTAAAAAGGTTATGGAATTAGGGAATTGTAGTGGTTGAGCCCTCACCCACTACTGCACTCGCTGCTACGAATGGTCCCAGTGTGTAGCAGTTCTTGTAAAGAGACTGGACATCTTTCAAGTAAAATGACGCGAACACTGACTTGCTTCTCCAATGGGTTGCGTCCATTATACTTTGCAGAGATATATTTTGCTTAAAGGCCACGGAAGTTGTTACAGCTCTAACTTCGTGCGTCTTCACCTTAAGCAAAGTTCGGTCTTCCTCACTCAGATGTGAATGAGCTTCTCGTATTAACAATCTGATAAAGTCTGACCAATCATTCTTTGACAAAGGCAAGGATGGTTTCTTAACTGAACACCATAAAGCTTCAGATTGGCCTTGTAAAGGTTTAGTACGCTTTAAATAGAACTTAAGAGCTCGAACAGGGCATAAGACTCTTTCTAGTTCATTGCCTACGATCTCCGATAAGCTGGGGATATCGAAAGATTTAGGCCAAAGCCGAGAAGGCAGCCCATTTTTGGCTAGAAAACCAAGTTGTAGCGAACAAGTGGCTTTTTCTGACGAAAATCCTATGTTCTTGCTGAAGGCATGAATCTCACTGACTCTTTTAGCCGAGGCTAAGCATACCAGGAAAAGAGTCTTAAGAGTGAGATCTTTCAGGGAGGCTGATTGTAACGGTTCCAACCTGTCTGATATGAAGAATCTTAGTACCACGTCTAAATTCCATCCAGGGGTAGCCAAACGACGCTCCTTGGTGGTCTCAAAAGACTTAAGGAGGTCTTGCAGATCTTTATGTTTGGAAAGATCTAAGCCTCTATGCCGGAAGACCGATGCCAACATGCTTCTGTAGCCCTTGATAGTGGGAGCTGAAAGGGATCGTCCTTTTCTCAGGTATAAGAGAAAAACAGCTATTTGAGCTACAGAGGTACTGGTCGAGGATACAGAAACTGACTTGCACCAGTCTCGGAAGACTTCCCACTTCGATTGGTAGACTCTAATGGAAGAAGCTCTCCTTGCTCTAGCAATCGCACTGGCTGCTTCCTTCGAAAAGCCTCTAGCTCTCGAGAGTCTTTCGATAGTCTGAAGGCAGTCAGACGAAGAGCGTGGAGGCTTTGGAGTACCTTCTTTACGTGTGGCTGACGTAGAAGGTCTACCCTTAGAGGAAGACTACTGGGAACGTCTTCTAACCATCGAAGTATCTCGGTGAACCATTCTCTCGCGGGCCAGAGGGAAGCAACTAACGTCAACCTTGTCCCTTCGTGAGAGGCGAACTTCTGCAGTACCTTGTTGACAATCTTGAACGGTGGGAATGCGTAGAGATCCAGATGTGACCAATCTAGGAGGAAAGCATCTATATGTATTGCTGCTGGGTCCGGGACTGGAGAGCAATAGATTGGAAGCCTCTTGGTCAGCGAGGTTGCAAAGAGATCTATGGATGGTTTTACCCCAAGTGGCCCAAAGTCTCTTGCACACATCCTTGTGGAGGGTCCATTTAGTTGGAATTACTTGCCCTTTCCAACTGAGACAATCTGCTATGACGTTCAAGTCGCCTTGGATGAACCTCGTTACTAGGGAGATGTCTTGACCTTTTGACCAGATGAGCAGGTCCCTTGTGATCTCGTACAACGTCAGTGAGTGGGTACCTCCTTGTTTGGAGATGTACGCCAAGGCCGTGGTGATGTCCGAGTTAACTTCCACCACTTTGCCTCGAAGGAGAGACTTGAAGCTTTTCAAGGCCAGATGTACTGCCAACAGCTCCTTGCAGTTGATATGCATGCTCCTCTGACTCGAGTTCCACAGTCCTGAGCATTCCCGACCGTCTAGTGTCGCGCCCCAGCCCACGTCCGATGCGTCCGAGAAGAGAACGTGGTTGGGAGTCTGAACAGCCAGGGGAAGACCCTCTCTTAGGTTGATATTGTCCTTCCACCAAGTCAGACAAGACTTTATCTTTTCGGAAACCGGGATCGAGACCGCTTCTAGCGTCTTGTCCTTTTTCCAGTGAAAAGCTAGATGGTATTGAAGAGGACGGAGGTGTAGTCTTCCTAGTGACACAAATTGTTCCACGGATGACAGCGTCCCTACCAGACTCATCCACAGCCTGACTGAGCAGCGTTCCTTCTTCAGCATCTTCTGGATGGATAGCAGGGCTTGATCTATTCTGGGGGCTGATCGTCTTGTTGTTCAGCAACGTCCTCATCAGAGGGTTCCTCATCCGAAAACTGATGAGGAAACGGCAACGGAGTGGGCAACGTCTGGCTCGCTGAGTCCGGTCGCACTGGTGGATGCGTGACGGAGCCGGACGCAATATCATGGAACTGCTGCACAGTCTGTGAACTGTCAACAACCATGGGTGCGCGAGGAAGCACAGCGTCAACCCGAGACTGTCTAGACCGTCTGGGTTGTGCAGTCAACACCCTACCGGGTTGCTGAGGTTGACGCACTGCGTCAAAACAAGTCACCTCTGCTGGTTGTTGAACGTCCTGAACGTCAACAACCACCTCCGAGCGTCGCTTAACGTCAACGTGCGGCTGGCAACCCACACTGGGTCGCATCGGTGGAGGAACCACCTCAACTGGCAGACGCGAGTAGGTTACCTCAGCGTCAACAGGGCGCACAACCGACCGGTTGGAAGGTTGTTGGCCAGAAGGTTCGGTAGCAACCTTCTCCGCATTAAAGTCCTCTATCAAGGACGCAAGCTTGGACTGCATGTCTTGCAGCAAAGCCCATTTAGGGTCTACGGGAGCAGGTGTGGCAACAGACGGGGTTAGCGACTGAGGCGGTACCGTTTACCATCCCTGAAAGCCTTGTTATGCGTGACATAATTGTACAGCAAAACTTCAAAGGCTCGAAAACAGCTGTGAAGTTGACCTGTAAACAACTTGGAGCGTCTCCTGGCCAGGCGCCAGGGAGAGTCTACGAGAATTGAGAAGTCTATCTGGGCAGAGGCATGAACTCCCAAGCCGAGAACTTCTCTCGTGTCATATCAGACTCTCGCTCTATAAACCAGTTTAAAAGAAGGGAAAGCAAAGGCTGTATCCCCCAAACTCCTCCTGGTGAAAAACCAGTCGCCTAGCCAACGTAAAGCTCTCTAGGAGAGCGAGAGAGCACTAGCTTAAAAACAACGGCTTCGAAGTAGCTAGGCCTAGTGTAAGCTCTGACGTTTAGGCGAACGAGGAGCAGCAGTTACAAAAAGATCCGGACAAAGATCCTTAAAAAAATCATCATGATTTAATTAAAGTCCATAGGAGGCTAAGCAGCTTTAGGCTCCTCTCCATCTGACAGAGTCCTCAAGGGAATATCAGTAGGAGGGGGAACAGCAACTTCCTCATCTACAGGAACCTTGTCCGATAAAAGCTGAGTCTCAAGCAAGGGAGAGACCTACCGTGGTGGCAATGCTTTACAAGCAGAGTCCACACTCACTGGTGCATTAGTAGCGGACCAGAACGCAACGTCATGTAACTGCTTGACAGTCTGTGAACTGTCAACAACTGAACTGTCAACCACAACAGGTGCGTGAGGACGCACAGCGTCCACTCGAGACTGCTTTGACTGCCTAGACTGAGCAGTCAAAACAACTCTAGAATGCGGAGGTTGACGCACAGCGTCAAAACAAGTCAACTCCGATTGTTAGTGAACGTCTTGAACGTCAACAGGAGCCTCAGCAAGTGGCCTAACGTCCAAATGCGGCTGAAAAACAACACGAGACCGCATCGAGTGTGGTTCTAAACAACCTGACTGACGTGACTAAGCTACGCCAACGTCAACAGTAAGCACAAAGGAACGTTAGGTTGGCTGAAAGCCAGGATATCGATGAGATAAACGGCTAGACTCAACGGACTAATCGGCAGAATAGTCTTCCATAAGGGAAGCAAGCATATACTGCATGTCTTGCCATACAACCCATTAAGGATCAACGGAAATGGTTGTGGTAAGAGACGAGGGTAACGTCTGTGACCGCAACACTTTGCCTACAAAAAAAGACTCTCGGAGTCTGTGTTACGCTTTTGTTAGGCGGCGAGCAGTTATCCGATGACTGCATAGGGTCAGAGCTGTCCTAATGGTTGTAACCAGGACGCTGGACCTGTCCTGAAAGGACTGACTTTCGCTTAAGGGCTTCGAAACCTTGTGACAGGTTTCTTATGCGAAAAGCCTTCGGATGACGAGGAGAAACAACGTCTCTCTCGTCTTATGGTAGGGGAGATCTTGGTAAGATACACCCGATACCATAGAGGGAAAACGTCTGTTCGTTGGTCAAGGCCTCTCGAACCCATAAGTCGTTTGACATTACTTCTCCCCTGGGCTTAGGAGCATGTAAGAGGTCCCGGACTAGGTGAACGACAGGCACGAACAGACGAACCCTCGGACGCAACACTGTAACACTTTGCGCATATCACTTTATCACTTCGATTTTCTGTTTTGCACTTATTTCACTGAAATTTTTACTGATTTCTACCTGAAACACGCAATTCTACCCTTCATTAAAAGGTCGTATAATGCAAGCTCATTAATACCAGCAAAAAACAGAAAACATATTTAAAGATAAAAAAAAAAAATCAGTGGCTGGGAAAGAGAATAAACACTAGTTCATATAACTACGTTTTCAATCTCTCACCGCACATAGCCTGGGGACGAGAATAAAAAACTAAAACGTTTTATCCTTCCTCCCCGTACAGCGACTAGGGACGAGAGTAACACGAGAACAACGTTACCCGCTTGAACGGAACGTTTTCTCTCCTCTCTCTCCCTCCGTCTCTATCTCTCTCTCTCTTTCTCTCTTGATTTCGCACCTAAGAGAAGAGCCCAATTATATTTCGTCAAAAAAAAAAACATGTTATTTGACTAAAGGAAAAAACTGAAAGGTTTTTCAAATAAAAAGTTCCTTTAAAATAGAATTTAAAACATTTAAGCTAAGAAAGAATGAACAAAACGTCAGAATCGATTTACTCTTACTGCAAAGTGAAACCGTGATACACTCTCTCTCTATCGTAACGATAGAGCGCATGTTGAACGTCCTGAACGTCAACAACTGCGTAGCATAAATAAACTAAACGTTAGTTCATCTTTGAAAACAGTACGAAGACTATCAAAGAAATTCTTTCATAAAATATTACATTTAAAAAGTTTTAAATCCTTAGCTCTTTAAAAGCTAATTACGATATAAAGGGCTCAACGTTGATTAACTTCGGTTTCCAAGTTAGGACCGCCTACTCTCAGGAAAGGTCTATATAAACAAAACATTAAAATTATTTTTATATGTTTATAATAAATGGAAAGTTAATCGAAGAGGCCTAATAAAGGCGGAGAGATATAAAATATATAGAGGAAAATCTATAACGTGATATAATTACTAAAAGCCTAAACACACTTCCGCTAAGGGAAGGGTCGGCCATTTAAAAGTGAAAGAAAGTCCATACTCTCTTTGTCACCATAATTAAATCTATCCAAAACGAGTTCAAGATTTAAGATGAAGATAAAACACCTGCATAGCGAAAGCTCAAAACTAGAATAGTGTACTTCACCAATTAGTTGTGAAAACAAATCCAGTTTAGCAACAGCGAATAAGCACGTCTTGTCGGGAGCACGACAGAGAGAAAATTGAGTTCTTTGTTTACATTGAGTACTGGGTATCTGGACGACAGATGGCGCTGTTGGGCACACCCGCAACCTGTGTAGCGATCGCTGGTGAATTTTACCTTAGAGTTTTCTGTCGAGCAACAGAGTTGCAGCTATTATAATCACCGGCTAAGTTAAATATTGAAAAATAACAATTTAATGTCCTTCATTCTTTATAGGAAAAATTGTTTTGGATTATGAGAATTTTGGGTTGCAAGCTAACTCCAGGAACAAACTGCACTCTTAAATCAAGGTACCACTGTACTCTAAGCCTTAATAATAATTAGATAAACTCTAACATAATGTCAGGTTTGACAAATCTGAAACAAAATTGAATAAGCCAAACAAGGCAGTAAAAGTGGTTATTTAGCAATTAAAATACAAATACATACATACAACATTCATATGTAGAGTATCTAATTATTCGAGATGGCTTGAAAGGGTAAACTCAGGAAAAAATTGATGCATAATTTTTTTTCTTATACATGGTCAGTCGCAACAAAGGGAATGAAAGGATCATAAAATAAGAAAACAAAATTAGTATTCAAAGTTCTCAGAAGTTATGGATATATTCATTAAGGCATTACAATATTGATCAACACTATTAGCTAAAAATATACTCTATTAGCTCACAAGATTTTTGACAAACTATAAGTCTTACAAATACCCAAAGCATCATTTTCCCTCACTAACCACATGGTATCTTGGATTAAAAATTCCTACATATAAGATCTAGAATACTATCTAAAAAAATAAGAGCTAAACAGTTGTTTAGAGGGATAAAAGGATCCACGTTACCATCTCAGTTTTCTGACTTGCAATGCAGTTGACTAAAAGAACAGTTATAAATGTGGAAATGCAATGGTTTTGCATCAGAAGGGTCTAGAGTAAATAAAGATTCTGTGGGAGTATGAGAGGATTTCCAATCTGGGATGTCCAGTGTGCCATCAGAACCTTTCTGAACGGTGCACTAGAACTAATAACTACCACTTGAGGAGTTAGACTAAGGTCTGAAACAGAGCAGGTTAGGCCAAAAAGATTACCCTTAATGGAAGATTTATTGGCCTTCTAAGCTTCCATAAAAGAAGCTAATGACGTGAAAACCGATGTGGTAATGTCCCTAACTGGTGAACGTCAGACTAGGTTCAAGTCCCGCTCAAAGGTTAAGTTTCTTTGGTCGCTGCAAACTCACCATCCTTGTGAGTTAAGGATGGGGGGTTTTGAGGGAGCCTATAGGTCTATCTGCTAAGTCATCAGCAGCCATTGCCTGGCCCTCCTTGATCCTAACTTGGGTGAAGAGGGGCCTTGGGCACTGATCATATTCACATATGGTCAGTCTCTAGGGCATTGTCCTGCTTGATAGAGCAATGCCATTGTCCCTTGCCTCTGCCATTCATGAGTGGCCTTTAAACCTTTAAACTATCAATACTAAATTTGTTAATACTGTAGTAAAATCAAAGGCTTCATTCCCTCTATAATTAACTAGCCTGGTCTTCTTTGAATTTCTCCTTAAACTATGAGTAAGCTTTCTTTTATGCTTTGAACTTTAATCTGACCAGCAATCATGAAACACTTTCCAAAGAAGAATAGTGAGGCCTTCACTCTACTCACAATAATTCTCTAAACTAAAAAGTTGTCCCAGGCATGAGACACAGAGAATGCGATTCATGATCACTTCCAAAAATCTCCTTTGCACAACTATACAGCAATTGCTAACAAATCTGGGAGAATATATATTTAAACCATTAAAATATATATAAAAAAAAATCCATGACAATCTGGAGTGCACATCCTATCACTGACAATGTAACATTGAAATGGAAGAAGCAACATGACATGCACACCATGTTATCATTAGATGCTGGTAAGTCTAATTACTTTACTAGAGGTATTAATATATTGAAAGGAAAGAAATTGGGAAAGTGATTCATTTTCATGGGATAATGTTGACATACAAAACTTCCGGAGACAACAGCTATATGAACATCAGGGGAGGTTCATTGAAATAAAACTAAAACAAAAGCAATCTTTATAACAAGTTAATCACAGAAATATTAGAAGAAATGTGTTGATCTACAGGTCTTTGACATAGCACCAAGAAAAGTACAGTAATTATACAGTCTTAAAAAACCAGAGGGTTCATTAAATGTAATTAAAGGTAATACATCATAATACAAGTTCTAGAACGAAGAGAGTGGCAGGTACAGTATATCAAAAGAAAATAGATAAGGGATGCCTATAAAATCATCACCACATCTTTTATTCATGATAGTAATTGAGGAAGTTTAAGTTTAGGTTAAAGGCCACTTATGAATGGCAGGGGCAAGGGACGGTGACATTGCTCTAGCAAGCAGGAAAAAGCCCTTAAAACTGACCATATATACATATGATCAGCACCCAAGCTAGGACCAAGGAGTGCCAGGCAATGGCTGCTGATGACTCAGCAGGTATACCTATGGGCTCCCCCAAACCTTCCATCCTTAGCTCATAAGGATGGGGAGGTTGCAGCCACTAAAGGAACTAACAAGTTTGAGTGGGACTCGAACCCCAGTCTAGTGATCACCAAGCAAGAATATTACCAACAGGCAACCACAACCCACAAGTTACAGAAGAGATTACAAGGAGACAAGTTGGAAGGCTCAGAACGTATGAAGAACTGGACCAGTATATGATTTAGGCAATAAGTGCACAAGACATATAGTAGAGAGAACTCCTTTGTAAGCTACATAAATATTATGAAAATTTCATGCTAAAAGGTTAGTGATAAAGACTGTGATTTTTCCTTGTCTTCACCACAAAATTGAACAATTGTATAACAAAAATATTTGTAGTTACAATTCCCAAGTTATCAGAATTAACTAAAAAATTTTAGTACTATTAAAATTGTAATACAGTTCTACCCTACTATCTGAGTCAGAATTTCAAATAACTCTTTTATATAGTAGTGCTTATAATAAAAAAAAAATATAAAAGATAAACTCCATAAATACAAACCTGTACTTTTACACGAAAATCCATCGGGCTCAAGACCATATCCTTTAAAACACGAGCACTTATATGACTGTCGTGTTGGTACACATTCCTGAGAACAGGTACCCCACTGTTCACAAGGGTGAAGGGATGAGCACATCCGACCATCAGGGAGGAGAGTCTGACCAACTGGACAAGTGCAAACTGGACCACCAGGACCCTGGACACAGGTCTTGTCACAATCCATTAACTCGCAATCATAAGATCCTGGAAAAATCAAATTATCAAATTCTTTTTAAAATGTTCATTCACTTGAGAATAAAGGTAGAGAAATATTCAAATAGAAATAGAATGTTACTCAAATTTTAAGAGTGAAATGAAAATATACAGTAACAAAATAGGCTAATGAAAATGAAGCTAAAAATGAAAAATAAAACACTGTAATAATTACTGTATAAGGGAATTTAACATTAATGGTAAGCATATTAGAAATATAAAATGCCTAAAAGGTTAACTTGCAAACCATTGCACTTGGGGAGTATATAAACTGACATACAGTGTGTTCCCTAAGCACAAAAGCTATCAAATCTTCAAACTCTTCACCTAAAATAGCAAAAGAATAAAAAATACATTAGATCTTCAGTATCCAACAATAATTTTAATATCACAAATTTTAAGTAATTTGTATTTTTCGTAACAGTACATGCGTCAAACTACTTTCTTAGGAGTATCTGGGATCTCCCATCCGACCAGAATTTTGTGTAGTTTACCCTACTCCCGTTTTCTATGTGGGGTAATCTCTGGCGGAGTGATACGCGCCCAGAGACGACCCGGGGTCATAGAGCATGCTTGCTCAGGTCTCGATCTCCAGTAAATTTTGACAGATAGGTCCCTATTAAGTCCTGTAAGGCACTCGGAGTAGGATGGGCAAGCCATAACCCGAAAGTAGTTCGAGGTAAGTACTGTTAGGAAAAATACAAATTACTTAAAATTTGTGATTTGTTCCAACACGGAGTACTTACCTCGAACTACTTTCTTAGGAGACTTATACCTTAGGAGGTGGGAGTGTACCACAAGACCCAGAGACCGTGATGAGGAGAGAAAAGGGGGGAACCTAGATATGAGGCTAGGTTCTGCTGACCCTCCGAGAGAAAACACGAGAAATAGGGAAAACTACCCAAAAATACTATCTTAGTGTCTAAGTAAATCACCTCTGTAAAATTCCTTGGAGACGTATCCATTCACTGACGATGTATCCCATGGTAGTTGAAGGATTTAGTGTCATTTCAGGGAAAGTAATAAGGGAACGGGGGGAGGGGGGGGGGTAAGGAAGGAACCTGTGTCTCTTGGACGTACTGCTTGCGGTTTCCCTGGGGCTACACCTTTAAATCTTTTGAAGCGCTGAAATGACGGGACCGAGAGAGAATCTGTCTAAGGACCTCCTCAAGCATTCCTTCAAGTAGTGAGCTGTGAAGGTTGACTGATTAGCCCAAGCACCCGCCCGCAGGATTTGGCCGACTGCCATGTTCTTCTCAAAGGCCAACGAAGTACTCAGACCTCTGATGTCGTGGGGTCTAGGCTTACCCGGAATAGGAATCCCTACACTACTGTAGGCTTTCATGATCACTTGCTGTAGCCAGAAGGAGATCGTATTTTTGGAGACTGGTTTCTTTACTAATCCTGAAGAAACGAACAGACTCTTGATTTCGGGTCTAAGTCTGGCTGTCCTCTCCAAGTACTTGCGTACTGCTCTAACAGGGCACAGCCGCAAGTCCTTCGGGTTGTCTGAACGTGGGATTGCCGACACCAAGAAGCCTTCAAACTTGGGGTCCCAGACTGCTGGGTTCTGGGTCTTGGCCACGAAGGATGGTAAGAACCGAACCTGAAGGTAGCTTCACGCCAGCCCTTTGAGTGTGACACCTCGTATGATAGTCCATGAAGCTCCCCTACACGTTTTGCTGATGCCAGTGCTAACAGAAAAACTGTCTTGAGGGTGAGCTCCTTGTCCAAGATGTCCTTTACGGGTTCGAAGGGAGGTTCTGACAGAATCTTCAGGACCATAGCCACGTCCCACTGGGGCACTCTAACTGCTTGCAGGAGGCATGATTGCTCGAAGCTCTTGATGAGCATCGAGATGTGTCTGGAGGAACCTAGGTCAATGCCCTTCAGGAGGAAGACTTGTCCTAGGGCAGCTCAGACTCCTTTAATGGCTGGGATGGACATATTCACCTCGTCCCTGAGATACCCTAAGAAGTCAGCTATCTCCGGAATGGAGGCTTTCAACAGCTTGATGTTCTTCGCGACACACCACTTCGTGAAGGTAGCCCATTTATCCTGGTAAACAGCGGCTGACGACCGTCTCGGGTAACCTGACATCCTTGTTGCGGTCTTCGCCGAATACCCTTCCTTCCTCAGGAGACGCACGATAACCTCCACGCGTGAAGGCGGAGGGACCGAGGGTTTTCGTGGAACCTTTGAAAGTGTGGCTGCCGGAGAAGATCTGATCTGTCCGGAAGGGGCCAAGGTGGAAGGCGCGCCAGTTCCTTTAGAACCACGAACCACTCTCTCTCCGGCCACCAGGGCGCTACCAAAGTCATCCGCAGGTTGTCCGCTCTCCTCACCCTGTTGAGGACTTGTCTGAGCATTCCGAAGGGAGGGAAGGCGTAAACGTCGAGGTTGTCCCAAGAATGCTGGAAGGCGTCCTCGAATGCTGCTCCTGGATCTGGCACAGGAGAACAAAACACGGGGAGCTGTGCGTTCAGTCTCGTGGTGAAGAGGTCTATTACTGGCGAGCCCCACTTCTGAATCAGAGTCTTGGCCACTTCTGGGTGCTAGGACCACTCGAACCCCACCACTTGACCCATTCTGCTGAGGCCGTCGGCCAGGACGTTCCTCTTCCCTGGAATGAACCTGGCCGAGATCTTGATCTGTTCCCTTCCGGCCCATTCCAGGAACTCCAACGTGAGGCCGCACAACTCCCTCGATTTTAGTCTTCCTTGCTTCTTTACGTAGGCTACCACAAACTCTAGGCACGCCCTTTGCACTGGCATCATTTCCAGTATGTTGATATGCAGGTTCTTCTCTTCGGCTCCCCATCTTCCTCTCGCTGTGCTGTCGAGGAGATGAGCAACCCAACCCTCCTTGGATGCGTCCGTGAACAGGAGCATCTCCGGAGGGTCAGCCGCGAAGAGCATCCCCTTGAGGGTGTTCGATATGTCGTGCCACCACTCTAGGACCTCCTTCGTCTCTGGGGACATCAGTACCACCTTGTGCGGGAAGTCTCTCTGGTTCCAGGCCTCCTTCAGGTTCCACAGTACTCCCCTGAGTTTGAGTCTCCCCTGTGGGACTAGCTTCTCCAATGACACGAGGTGGCCTAACAGCCTCTGCCAGTCCCTGGTTCTCCTGGGCTGACCTGACAGGAAGGGCCGTAGGATCTGGCTCAGGTTGTCCAGTCTCTCCGCAGAAGGGAATGTTCTCGCCAACCGGGAGTCCAGGACCATCCCGAGGTAGGTCATCCTGGTGGAGAGTATCAGTTGGGACTTCTCCAGGTTGATGGTGATACCCAGGACGCTGCAGAACTGCAGGAGCTTCGCGCCTTGCCCCCTCAGTACTTCCCTTGAGGCTGAAAGCAACAACCAGCCGTCCAGGTACCGAATCAGGCGGATGCCCTGTGCGTGTGCCCAGGCTGAGACTGTCGCGAAGATTCTCGTGAAGACCTGAGGGGCTGTGGACAGACCGAAGGTCTATGGACATCATGAAGTCTCCTTCCCTCAAGGCCCCTTGGACCGACTTCGGAGTGTCCATCTTGAGGTCGGTCTTGCACACGAACCTGTTGAGGGCTGAGAGGTCTATGACCGGTCTCCAGCCCCCTGTCGCTTTCTCCACCAGGAAGAGTCTGCTGTAGAACCCTGGACCTGGGTTCTTGACTGGTTCCATTGCCCCTTCCGCCAGCATAGCAGAGACCTCTCCTTGCAGGGCCGTCCTTCTCAAGGGGTCCTTCGTTGCCAACCATTCCACCTGTAGATCTGGTATCAGAGGTAGGGGGCCCACCAGGAAGGGCAACCTGTACCCTTCTTTCAGCACTGTCACGGTCCACGGGTCCGATCCGTGGTCCCGCCATGCTTGCCAAGAATGTTTGAGGCAACCCACCCCCCTGAGGCTTCAGCAGGAGTAGAGGGCCTCTCTCCCTATCTCCTTCGAGAGGCGCGGCCCAAACGAAATCTTCTGGCGGCGGAATAGGAGGGTCTGAATGCTGCCTACACAGCCGACGTTCCCTTACGGGAGGGCTGCGAAGATTGCTGCCAGGATGTAGTAGGGGCGTCTCTCCTGGGCTGGTTAGGTGAGGCGCGAGGGGGGAGAGGGACGTCAGAAGGTGCCCTTCTATGGGTGGGTCTTCTTGCAGGAGGGGGCCTAGGTTCTCCCGCATCCTTTAGTTTCCTCACCCTCTCCACCGTCTCTTCCACTTCCTTGAGGGGGAAAACTGACTCGTCCCACAGTGGAAGGCTCCTCAGGGACCTCGCTCCCGTGTCAGGGAGCCTCTTTACAAGCCTGCTGAGCACTGTGTCACTTTTTCTCAGTATCCAGTAGGCGGTGTGTGTTATAGACTGATAGGAAAGGAATTTCAAGGCCTTACCTCCCGAGCTAATCAGCTCCTTCAGCAAGGCCTGATTTTCCGGGATTGCGAGGTCGTGCGAGGACTGGAACCCTACCAGCGTGGAGGCCCACCAATCCAGCCACCTCTGCTGCACCCTGTCCCAAGAGGGCGACTGCTGATTCCACTGCGCAGGCCCCCGAGCAGTGCCCTTCCGGGAGGTAAAACCGAGACTGTGTCTTCAGGCCCTGGAGAAGTCTAGACGCGCTCTGGTTCTTGGGGGCTTCCGCATGGTTGGCCAAGACCTTGCTAACCTGCGCCAATCCCAGCTTCACATCCCTAGCTAAAGGGAGGGCTAGTGAGGGCCTCTGTTGTACAGGTGCATCCCCCAGCCTGTTGAGGCTCGAGAGACAGACCTCGTCAGTAGAGGGCTCCGGTTCGTCCAGCCTATGGTGCTGTCGGATGAGGCCTATCACCCTCCTGTATGCAGAAACCTTCGCTGGCTAACCTTCTTCCCCGTCCTCTACATTCTCCGTTGGGCGTCCCAGTTCTCGTGACGGAGGACCTTCGACGGGGGCAGCCGTACGAGGAGGCGGCATCCTCCTGGAGTGGTCCAGTCCCCTCGCTTCAGGCAGTAGGACGGTCATCGCCGCTGGAACGGAGACCTCCGTCCTGGATTTATGTCTTCTTCCGGCGGACCAGGAGTCTGCAGGCTTACCAGTCAAGGAAAGGTGTTTCTCCCGTTCTGGACGACTCATCGTAGATCTTGAGGCCGGGACGCGGCTGCCAGACTGAAGGGGCGACTCTCACCGCTGGGCGGGTGGAGTTGGTACCTTCGCAGACTTATGCCTGTCCCTTGGTGCCTGATGAGACGAGTCCCTCCATCGGTCATACTTACTTTCGGCGACAAAACCTACCGGTGAGCGGGGCCTAGGGCGCCATCCTGAAGTGCCCGCGACTGCTGCAGCCCCCAGGAGTTGGCTACGGGGGATGGAGACTCGTACCCATTCTTCCTCCGGCGAAAGGCTTCTCCTGAACTTTCTCCTGGGGGATCTGGAACGTCTACTCACGTGGCGGGATCTTGAATGGGAACGCGAGCGAGATTGCCTCCTGCGGGACCTATCTCACCGTCTCCTATGGTCTCTCGGGGCTCCGTCTTCCAACGAGTAGGAGTAGGCCTTGACCGAGGAACCCGAAGACCTGTAGGACCTCGTTGGAGGCCCTGAATCTTGCCGCGTTGCTGGTGGTTCTGCATGGGGTTCAGCCAGCGACGAAGGCTCCATGATGTCCACCGGGAACGTAGCTGAAGGCGTTGGAGGGGAGCGGGGGAGCTCCTCGCTGGGGAACCAGGTCTCAAACTCCTCTTCCATCCTCAGGGGAGATCTGAAGGGCGTCTTCGGAGGCGCCCACACGAGGGTGTCTGATGGCGGCGAGTCCTCTTTCTCGGCGGCACCCTAGGCTGCTGATGCACCTGAAAAACCTGCCCAGGAGGCGGGAGAAGAGACTGCAGCTGTTTTACCACACATCGGATTGTCCGACGAGACGGGACCTGCTTTCACCAGGGCTCCGTCCCCCGGATACACACCTGCCCCTCCCTCAGGCCCCCCACTTGCCTGGACCAAAGACACAATCCCACTGTCAGATAAATCAGACTCCTGGGGAAGGGCCACAGGCCGCTTCCCCGCAACAGACTTACCTCGACCCCTACACTGGGTAGGGGAAGACGGCAAAGAGACTCTGTCCGACGGGACGCCGGGCAAAGCGAGAGGCGAAGAGACGCTGGACTTCCTAGGGGACCGTCGAGAGGCCTTCTTCTTAGTGCCATATCGCACCCACTGCACTTCATTCCAGGACTCGCACTCCGGACACGTGGCTGTAGGGGAACACACACTGCGCCTACACGACGAACACAAGGAGTGCGGGTCAACTTCGGGCTTAGAGAGGAAAGCGCCACACGATTTGCCGGCCACAGGCCCAGGGCAACAATGGGGATGCTCCATAACGCACTAGTAATACACCGCGAGACACCGGAACACAGGATGCTCCATAACGCACTAGTAATACACCGCGAGACACCGGAACACAGAGGGAAAGGATAGGGAAGTACACAAAGGGACCACAAGGGGACCGCGTGAGACACAAAGGGGTCGGGGACACAAAGGGTCGCACTGGGTTAAGAGAGAGCATCGGGGTGTTAACGCCGATGCGACCAAAAACTTACTGGAGATCGAGACCTGAGCAAGCATGCTCTCTGACCCCGGGTCGTCTCTGGGCGCGTATCAATTTTTAGGACAGACGTCGACTATTAGCTACATTCGACTAAGTAGCCATGTGAACCTCAGGTGAGATTCATAGAATTAATTGTTGAAGTAATGATATCACTCAACTACTTTACAAATAAAAAAAGAATATAAAGACAATTAAAATTAATATTCTTAAAGGTTAACCTGATATACATATGTACATTTTTGGGCTCAGGCTATGTCATCCCGATGGAAGGTTCCTATTGGTAGCTTTCTAAGGGATATTTGGCTACAGTGATATTCCCAGAGAATTAACCTTTAGGTCTCCAGAATTCTAACTCCTGGTGCGAATATCCTTATAATTTTCCTTCAGGATATCGCATAATATCAGGGGACGTATATCTTGATACGACACATGGCAATCTTCACTCCGAATAGCATTTTTATTTCGAGGGGGAACAGTGGCGAAAATAGAAGGGGAGCCGTTATTACGGTTACCCTTCCTCCCGTACTATTACGAGTATCCAAGATGGCGCTTATTCCTATTTTTGTAGCGAATTTGCACGGTGGTTTTCCCTGTTGCTCTAACCTTTGTGATTGATTATCTGAGGATTAATCATGCAATCTCCAGCTTCTTCTGCCTCTGGAAAAGTTGAGTATTTATTCATTATACTGTATAATTTTTAGCTCCTGCTTCACAGAGAAATTAGAGTAATTTTATGTGTTCGGAGCTTGGCCGACCACCGGAGGCGCCATGGGCGCTGTCATTCATGACGCATGTGTTATTTAGTTAGCAGAACGACATTCCCAGTTGTAATAGCATTAATAAATTATAAAAGCTATTTAGGCACAATTATACTGGTAAAGATATATATATTTATGCATATATTTTCCTCTTCCTTATGTCGATCATATACGTAAGAGTTTCGGCGATTTAGGTAACCGAAATCTCGCCCCGCGCTAGGCTACCTAGCCTACGCGCTTCAGTATACTTTCATACATGATCCCAGTTTACCCTTGTGTATCATTTTATCAATTCAACGGGAGATAGATACCTCCTAGAATTATTTACAGTATATAACTCAATACTCGTCTCGTGTGGAGATTTAAGGGTAATCCTTCCTTCCCTCTGAGTGCCGCCATAGGCGACAACCCTATCTTGGACTCGCCTTAGAGTAGTCACTCCGGCTTGACTAGGCTAGTGTTTTCTGTCTCCCACCCATGCCGGCGAGTATCCCGGCTTTGGTTATCGACAGAACCTCAGAGTATTCAGTCTTTCTGCCGGCGGCTGAGCAGCAGGGCGAGTAGTCACTCCCCTGCCGGCTTACAGCAGCCGGCATACGAGGCTATGCCTCCCTAGGCCGCACCTGAAATGGTAGTATGATGCCGCCACCTTCTCCCCTGTGGTCTAGGAGACTAGTCCTGTTTCGGCAGACCCTAGGCTGAAGAATAGATATTCTTCTGCCGCCTAGGATGGCGCCGATACTGAAACAAAGTTTCTCCCACATTTGGAAGTGGCGGCAATCCTGCCGCCTTCTCCTAACACTGTTTTGGCAGACCCTAGGCTGAAGAATAGATATTCTTCTGCCGTCCAGGATGGCGCTGACACTGAAACAGAGTTTCTCCCTCGTGTGGTAGTGACGAAAACCTCACCGCTTTCTTCCACACTTAATGCAGGACCCTTTCCCTGCCCCTCTCTGTCCTTTAGCGATGGCCTAGCCATCGCAACCCTGTGGCCGTCGTCCTACAATCTCACTGCTTGCCGGGTAGGTTGTGGTGCCGGCCGGGCTCCTACATAAGCAGCTGTATAATCACTCAGTTTTCCCTTATAGACGCAAGGCTCCGGGAAAGGTTGTGCCGGCTGTGACAGCTGCCGGTGGGAGACCCCTCTACTGTCGAGTGTTCTTCAATCCTCTCTTGGATTGCCATCCACATCCCCAAAGCCGGCAGTGGCCGGCAACAGTTTTTGTGGTTGGATGGAAGCTTGAATGATACATTCTCCCCTTCCATTTGAACCCTCATTCCGGAGGAAGGCAGTAAGATTAAGTACTTACAATCTTATTTATTGTTAACAAACATTTAACAAGGTAACCCTTCACTCCATGCTTTCTTTCTCTCTGTCAGCTAGATGCTGCCGGCTGGACCGGTGCCGTCAGGTACGCCGGCTGGGCCAGTGCCGTCAGGTACTAACCACGCCGGCTGGATCGTGCCACCAGGTGCTAGTTGTTGCCGGCTGAACTACAGTATATGATTATACAGTGGCCAGTATATTTGCAGTATAGATTATACTGCAGACAGAAAACTATAGTATAAATTATACAGTAGTTATTTTCCAACATACCCTGTGTATCCTTGCACAGTCTATTGTTGAGACCAATCCTATATCGAAAGAAAAGATTTCTTATAATACACTGATAGTTAATCAGTTAACAACTTACCCCACAATATTAAAGAACTTAAGAAGGGTCAGTGTTAAGATGCACTTATCTATCCCTTGGGGTTAGAACCCTTCTCTTGGGTTTCCTGAATAGGAAAACTCTATGGCTTTAATTTTGGGGGAGGTCACAGCAATTGGCTGGACAGGAAACACAAGTATGTTTCTTTCCTAGTTCCTTTCTAGCTTGATTATCCTAAGATATAATGGTTAAAATATTAATATTAATATTTTACATAAATTGTTTTTCATGCGAGATAAACAACCGCATACTCATTTAATTTTCCTCTCTTTACAGGAGGACCTAGTGAAGTGCGATGTCATCTTCTGTGGCCACAAAGGATGCAGGTATCATTCCCCCTGCACCATCACTAAAGAAACCCTACGGTACTGGGACCCCCAAGACTGCAACATACGCCGGACCTTGGTGACTGATGGTTTCGACGCCCCAAGTCAGCGGAGTCGAGGGATGCAGCACGAGCAAAGCTGCGTAGATGGGTACGAGGGTTCCTAAAGAACTCTACGGGGCCGTACCTTCCTAATGAAAGGATGCGCATCTTGCTGTTCCCTAAAGCGGGTATTGAAGCTGTCATACCCCAGGCACGACCTGAAATACCCTGCGTCCAGATTGCCGTCGAGATAGAAGTCAGTGACGCACTACAAGGCATGGACATCCACCAGGAGAAAAGGATATCCGAGGTGTCCACGGACACCAAAAAAGATCTTCTTAAGGATGATCAAGAGGAGGAGTCTACACTACTTCCCGAGGAAGATGATGAAGTCGAGTCGGAGTCCCTTGCGTCGGTGACGGAACTGGAGCTGTTACCCTCAACATCTTCTGCCCCTCCATCAGACGACATGAGACAGGCACAGGCCAATCTTACGGGTCTAATGGAGAGCATTCGCAAGCAAGGCGAAGCTAGGGAAGCGAAACTTGAGAGAGAGCTCGGTGAAGCTCGACTCTCCGCCTCCCGTGGGTCACACAAGAGACTCAGAGTCCAAGACCTCCCACCCTGCTCCGAAACTAATCCCAGGAGATATGCGGAGTTTATGCCGATCACCAACGGCAAACTCTACATCTCGGAGAAGATGGGAGCCATCCCTCTTGATGACATTCAGTTCTGGCCAAGCTTCAATACTTACCCAGACTGCTGCATTCGACTGAAGCAGGAGCCAGCATTGAAGGAAGAGACAGAACCCAAGGAGGTCATGGTATTTGACCATGATAAGCCACAGGCTCTCTTGTTGAGCAGCCTAAAGAAGGTGGGCTACACAAACTCTAAGGTGTCTGCCCTGAGCAAGTAACATCCTACCGTTCTTGCTCCAGCTTCAATAGCCTTCCCCTTTACATCGAAGGCTTTTAAAGCCGTTGTCAAGGCAATAGAGGCAGGCAAACCTTATCCTACACTGGAAGAGTGTAGACCCCTGTCGTTAGCCCTGCCCATGGAGGATAAGGATTGGAAAGAAGTCCACCTAACCTTCTCAGTTGGGAAGTTGGAGGCAGATATCACTGGACGACAGTTCATCGAGAATCTCCCAAAGCTGTCAGACTTTCTCTTGCGTAGGGAGCAAGAGACGAAAGAAAGACTAGCGGCATCCCTATCCCTACAGAATTGTATGGAGATGTGCGCAGGCTTAAAGAGCACCCCAGATATGAACATGGTCATGGCCAAGATGAACATGGCTACCTTGGTAAAGGACCTGTACGGCTTTATGAAAGCCAGAAGAGCATGCAGAGTTTGTGTTTGCTACAACAACTGTAAAACACGAACCCAGGAAGCAGATAGCTTCCCATATCTGGGGCAAAGACCTCTTCCCAAATGAAGTGGTCAAGGAGGTAGTTGACAAAGCTGCCTCGAAGAATCGGAACCTTCTCCAGAAGTGGGGCATGTCATCCAAACGCAAGTCTTCCACGGATGCGGGTCCCCAGCCTAAGAGGAAGACCAAGAGACCTAAACTACCTTCTCGGCCTGGCCAGCAACAACATCCCACAGTCACCATGACCACGGTGCCCCAAGTGGTTGCTCAACCGCAAACCACTTTCCAGATGGTGCCTCAACAGCTGGTTGCCCAGTCACCAGCATTCAACCCTGGAACCCTGGGTTTGAGAGGCAGACCACTACCTTTCATCCCAAAGGTAGAGGCTCCAGACGGGGCTCCTCAAAACACCCCTCACGAGGTAGGGGAGGACGCGGTCAGGGAGGTAAATCCTCCAGACAAAAGAAGCAATGAGATGCTTCGGGTAGGAGGGAGGCTCCAACAATTTCAGGATCGTTGGACTTTCAATCCTTGGGCCCACAGCCTAATCAAGAACGGACTTGGATGGAACTGGAGCGAGGCTCCACCATCATTTCCACAATTCTTCCAACACTCCACCCCCTTACTGGAAGAATATACCCTAAAACTATTGAGCAAATGGGTAATAAGGCGGGCAAAGTCCATCAAATTCCAGGGAAGGCTGTCTTGTGTTCCCAAGAAGGACTCAGACAAATTCAAGAGTCATTCTGGACTTGACACCATTCAACAAGTTCATCGAGAACAGCAAGTTCAGGATGTTAACCCTTCAGCACATAAGGACCCTGTTACCAAAAGGGGCATACACAGTCTCAATAGACCTGGCAGATGCTTACTGGCATATTCCAGTCAACCGCCCCCTCTCCTCCTACCTAGGATTCAGGCTACAGAAGAAAAGGTACGTCTTCAGAGCCATGCCCTTCGGACTAAACATAGCCCCAGGGATCTTCACGAAACTTGCAGACGCAGTCGTTCAACAACTACACTTAAAAGGCGTTCAGGTAGCAGCGTACCTGGACGACTGGCTGGTGTAGGCACCACCCAGGATGGCTTGTCTGCAAGCATCCAAGAAAGTGATCCAGTTCCTGGAACATCTGGGATTCAAGATCAACTTCAAGAAGTCTTGATTTTCTCCAGCTCAAGACTTTCAATGGCTGGGAATCCATTGGAACTTAAAGTCACATAGTCTCTCCATTCCCCCAGGGAAGAGGAGAGAGATTGCAGGATCTGACAAGAGACTACTGAAATCTGACAGGATCTCAAGACGCCAACAGGAAAGAATACTGGGCTCTCTCCAGTTTGCAGCAGTGACAGACCCAGTGTTAAAAGCACAACTAAAAGATGCGTCAGGAGTCTGGAGAAGATACGCATCAAACGCTCGAAGAGATAAAAAACGACCGATACCGACCTTACTACGATCACCTCTCAAGCCATGGTCGAAGGCCAAGAACCTAAAGAGGACTGTGCCCTTACAACCACCTCCACCATCGATAACCATCCACACGGATGCCTCGACGGAAGGATGGAGAGATCATTCCCATCAAAGGAAAGTCCAAGGGACTTGGTCTTCTCTGTTCAAGACCTTTCACATCAACATTTTGGAGGCCATGGCAGTCCTTTTGACATTGAAAACTCTCTCTCCTCGCAGATCAGCCCACATCAGGCTGATCCTGGGAAGTGATAATGAGGTGTCTGAATTGACAAGGCTCGAGATCGCCCCATATCAACCATGTGATATTAGCCATCTTCCGTCTAGCGGAAAAGAAGAGAGGGCACCTATCAACAGTTCACCTTCAAGGGTTCTGCAATGTAACAGCGGATGCTCTATGCAGGCTCAAACCGATAGAGTCAGAATGGTCCCTAGACGCAGACTCATTCTCCTTCATATTACAACAAGTCCCGGAACTGCAGATCGACCTCTTCGCGACGAGCGACAACAAGAAACTACCTCGATATGTAGCCCCAGACGAGGACCCTCTGGCAGAGGCGACGGACGCTATATCCCTCGACTGGAACAGATGGAACCGGATTTACCTGTTCCCTCCGACCAATCTCCTACTGAAGGTCCTCAACAGGCTGAGATCCTTCCGAGGAACGGCAGCTCTAGTGGCTCCCTAGTGGCCCAAGAGTAACTGGTTCCCTCTGGTAATAGAACTGAAGCTGAGGCTGGTCCCTCTACTGAACCCAGCAATACCTCAACGAGTGCAGAAGTCGACTGTCTTTGCTTCATCACAGAGAACCCAAAACCTTCATCTCACGATTTTCTCGCCCTAGCGGTTAAGAAAAGATTTGGGATCTCAAAAGGCAGTATAGACTTCTTAGAAGAATACAAGTCCAAGTCAACCAGAAGACAATATGAATCGTCCTGGAAAAAGTGGGCTGCTTTCGTCAAAGCAAAAGGACCAAAAGAAATCTCAATAGACTTGTCTGTCCTTTATCCACCTTCATGAAAAGGCCGGGCAGTCAACACAATAAGTATGTGTAAGTCGGCACTGACTAGACCTCTTCTATACGCCTTCCAAGTAGACCTGTCGAACGAAATCTTTAACAAGATCCCGAAGGCATGTGCTAGACTCAGGCCTGCAGCTCCTCTGAAGCCCATTTCATGGTCCTTGGACAAGATCCGACACTACGCCTCAACAGTGAACAATGAAGATCTCTCAAGGATCCAACTCAAAAAGTTATTTTCCTGTTTGCTATAGCCTCAGGGGCTATAGTGAGTGAAATTGTGGCCCTATCTAGAAACGAGGGCCATATTCAGTTCACAGAAGTGGGAGAACTGAATCTCTTTCCTGATCCAACCTTTCTTGCCAAGAATGAGCTACCCACTAAGAGATGGGGTCCCTGGAGAATCTGCCCTCTGTAGGAAGATGTCTCTCTGTGTCCAGTAGAATGTCTAAAGGTCTATCTTCGAAGAACTTCAGACTTCAGGGGAGGACAGCTCTTTAAAGGAGAAACTTCAGGATCAAACTTATCCCTAAAACAACTGAGGACGAAGCTCACCTACTTTATTCGCAGAGCGGATCCTGACAGTACACCCGCAGGTCATGATCCAAGAAAAATTGCTTCATCACTGAACTTTCTTCGCTCATATACTGGATGGAAGTCATCCAGTGTTCTACAAACATTATGCAAAGCAAGTGCATGAGTTGAAGCATTATGTGGTGGCGGAAGGTAGTGTATTAAAACCTGTCGTCTAGTGCTGCGATGAACAGTGAATTGAGTGGGACTCTCAATTATGGTGTAAAGGTGTTGACACCTTCCAGTGCAATACCTCTGAAGTGAGTGTGACCATGGTGACACTAAAGACTGTTCAAAAACCTCAGGTGTAGAATTATACAAATAACACTTGTGCCGTGTGTACTTTACAGTATTGATAATATCCAAAATTACAGAAAACTATATTAGAAAATTTTATCAAATTTTCAAATTTCATAATGGCACTAATCATTTCTTCCCTTTCAGGTAGAAAAATTTTTCTATATCAAGTTGTATATATATGTATGATTCTCCTAATATATATGAATATATATTACACATGCTATTCTATCTATTAATTTTTCATGAATAAATGTCTATTAATATGTAATTTTGTCTTATTTCGCCCCATAATTAACACAAATAAAGTATAGCCAGAGTTCTCTTACTTACCTAAGTATACCTCATATTATTGTATGTACAGACAATAAATATAGTTGATACTTTTGTTCCATAAGAATATACAAACTGTGAGACTCTTGTATGTCTAGTTGATACTATGTTTGTTCATACAGTATATGCAAACCTTGAGACCCCTTTCCTACTGTCTAGTATGACTCTTCCCTGCAGGGGGCAGGAAGCCCTAACATGGCATATGATTACAGTGAACCCTCGCTACTTCGCGGTTCGACCATCGCGGATTCACCACTTCGCGGATTTTTTCCATAACCCATATATATACAGTAATATATATATATATATGTATGCATGTATTTATGTATATATGTAGGTATGTATATGTGTATACATATAAATATATATATATATATATACACACACACACATATATATATATATATATATATATATATATATACATATATATATATATATATATATATATATATATATATATATATATATCTATATATCTAAAGTAGGAAGATGTGATGTAGTTCTAAGGGAAAAGTATGGGAAATATGTCTGGGTAATAAGCAAAGCTCTACCTCCAGTTTGTTTCTACATTATGATCAGAGATAAATGTAAACAAAACATTGGTTGCCATTTTTTATCGTGCTTTTTAGCATGTTTAGGAAATGCATGATATAAAATCACCTTTAATATTTGTGCCTGTTTTAGTTTAGGGTACTGTAGTACATGCATTAAGTGTTCTGTACATTAAAGGGTAGTTTGTTAACAGTACTACGTACAAGGGAAGGTTTTAAAAGTCTGAATATACATGTTGAATAAATAGGTAAATATGGTGTCACTACTTCGCGGATTTTCACCTATCGCGGCCGCGACTGGAACCTATCTACCGCGATAAACGAGGGTTCACTGTAGTGGTAATGACGTATAACGGTAACGTCATATGTCTCAACGGTCCAGATGACCATAGGAAAATCTGTCCCAAGGTTAAGGCACCTATGAAAATCCAGATACAGTATTTTCTAGTAATTCTCTGGTAAACTTCCATCAGGACGACATGGCCTGAGCCCAAAAAACGGATTTTGAGCGAAGCGAAAAATCTATTTTTGGGTGAGATAGCCATGTCATCCTGATGGACCCGCCCTCCTTTTCCATAGAAAAGACCTAGGCAAGATCCCTCCCGAAACTACTATATCTGTAGCACCATGCTCAATGCTACAAGGAATAAGCACCATCTTGGATACTCATAATAGTACGGGAGGAAGGGTAACCTTGATAACGGCTCCCCTTCTATTTTCGCCACTCATCCCCCTTGGAATGAAAATGCTATTCGGGGTGAAGATTGCTATGTGTCGTATCAAGATATACGTCCCCTGATATCATGCGATATCCTTAAGGAAATTTTAAGGATATTCGCACCAGGAGTTAGAATTCTGGAGACCTAAAGGTTAATTCTCTGGGAATATCACTGTAGCCAAATATCCCTTAGAAAGCTACCAATAGGAACCTTCCATCAGGACGACATGGCTATCTCACCCAAAAATAGATTTTGAGCGAATCTGCTAAACAATCACTTACAAAATATTCATGTATTGTACTGTAACAGACAGCAAAACTGCAACCAATCTTAATTTCTTGGAATAATGAGATAAGGTCAGTTAAAGTGTCATTATACAAAATTTGCAGCACACAGAACTATTATTTATGTTTTTGTTAACATAATCTACCTAGTAATGTAACTACTCCATAATATATGTCAATGCTGAAGTGTATACATACCACATCGTCCACCTTCATCTGAGCTATCTTTGCAATCTTTCTTCCCATCACAAAGATTTTTCGGCTGAACACATGTAGATCCATTATCGCATAAAAAGCCTGGTGTTGGGCAAACTACCGGGGCAACTGGACAGTTTTCCTCATCTGAGCCATCACCACAATCATCATCACCATCACATTTCCATACATCTGGAATGCACTGTTGTCCTGAATTGCACTTCCATTCACTATGTGAGCACTTGATTGGTTCTGAAAAATAGATATTTAAATCTTAAGAATATCTAAAATCAAAACATCAAAAAGAAATTTCAATTAAAATGGATAAGGCAACTCTTATCTATCTATTTTTAAGCTATAATACAGCTATGAAATCTAAGTCTTGGTAAAACTTTCAATGATCCCACCTTTCAGTGACTGAGTAAACTTTGCTTTAGCAGGGAATGCGCATAGAATGTGGTTTACAGATAGAATGAATTTTAGAAGTAGCACAACATATCTGTGAATTTATCAAGGAATCACATATATAACAAACAAAAATAAATCTCGGAAATCATCATTTTTTGGCTTGGGAATAAATGAACAACTAATGTCTTATCACGCCACTCAATGAAGACCTCATATGGTATCTGATACAATGTTGCCATCTGGGGATGTCTCAGGAATTACAGAGTTACCATGCTTCTATATAATATATAAGTAATATATGAAATACTTAAATATCATATGAGGTCAAATAGAAAGACTGCTAGACTTTAATCAACCAAGAGAGTAGACGGGCTTTAGAAGAGGGTATTCAACAACTGACCATATCAATGTAATTAACCAGCTATTGGAAAAATCCACAGAGTATGACAAACCACTATGTATGGCATTTATAGACGATGAGAAAGCTTTTGATTCTGTCAAAAATTCAGCAGTAATGAAAGCCCTTCAAAAACAAGGAATAGATAAATCTTATGTTAGAACACTTGAAGATATCTATATGTGAAGTAGAGAAATCCCAAAACTACAGAAAGATAGTGAGAGTAGTATAACAGAAAGGAGTTAAGTAAGGAGACCCCGTCTCCTAAATCCTTTACAGCATACCTAGAAATTATGAAAATTCTAGATTGAGAAAATACCTTAACAACTTAAGGACGTAGTCTGCCGTTAAAGCCAAAATTGTTAAATGTCATCTAAATATCACTGGATTACCATGATTTTAATATATGTTATTTGTAATATTACTCTGGTGATTCTATATAAATTTTATTGGAATCATACAATATCCCTTTTTAATGAATAAAAATAAAGATTTAATATTTTCTTTTTTAAATTTTTCTCAAAAAGTACTACTGTACATTGAATTAAATATAGATTGCCATGAATAATGCTAATTGGAGTGTAGAAACATTAATCAGAGGCCTTTTCTTTAGCTTCATTTTTTATTGATGTTTATAGTATTTTTTCTTTTTATAAACTTTTAAAATTATACAAAATTTCAAATAACTTCAAAAAATAAATTCCTCCAACCAAATTACTCCATTTTTACTTTTCTTTCCAACGATGTCATTGGGTTTTAAATATCTTTTCAACTTATGGATAAAAATTGTTTTCAATGCCAATAACTATAAAGCTGAGATATTAGCCCTCAAAGTTTTGCATCAAGAATAAGAAGAAAAATATTACAATATCACCATTAAATACTATTTCCATCATCAAAAATAATTATAAACTACTCTCAATTACTTTAAGAATAACTAAATTTACTTACTATATAGCTTTTTCTTCTAATTACTGCAAATATGGCCCAAAGTCACCCTTGTCAACATCCTGTGGGAGTACTACTCACTCAAGGTGAGGGTATCAGGACTCAGGAGGTGGTAACTCCTGCTTTGTTGCCAGTTCTGTCTTACAAGGGCTATCTTTTCCATATACAGTACTTAGATAGGATTCTTCTTTTGCATTTAGGCATGATAGCAATACCACTACAGTTCACTAGCACTATAAATATCAAGAAAAAAAGGGACCACACCAAGAGCGCAAGGCACAATTCTTTTCACTAGCGGTTTCTGGTATTCACTGAGACAATTAGAGAAAGTGTTGAGCTACCAGGCATACTATTTCTAGTCTGATATTTCTCCTTATTCTATAAAAATGGTGAACTTATCATTGGTTACCGTGAGTTCGAGAATATAGAGTTGCGTTACTATGATGACCCGTGTAGTGCCATATACCTCTAAGCACAAAAAACACAATAACTCGGTTAACTATATCAGAGTTAGTACAATACTTTCTCATGTGACTCTTTAGTTGTTATGCAATTCACTGTCATGTTTTTTGATATCCCAAAGTATATTAATGAAAATGAATGACAGACATTCCCTTAAGATGTGCAGATGACATAGTTCTGTTTATTGAATCATGGGAGGAATTATAAAATATGATAGAAGATTTGAATAGAGAAAGCAGAAATGTAGGACTAGTAATGAATATGAGTAAAACTATTGTAATGTTCAATGAAAGTACAGAGACAACAAATAAGTGTTATGAACAAACCTCTAGAGATTGTTAATGAATATACATACTTAGGACAGACAGTAAGTGTTTCCCAAGGACATGAGATCAAAATCAAAAGAGGGATAAGCATGTGATGAAGAGCTTATGGTAAACAAAATAAGATTATGATACAGTAAGTAAAATGCCACTTTCTCTAAAAAGAAAAGTATCCAATTTGATGGTCCTACAAGTATTAAATCATGCATCGGAAACTTGGAGCCTCACTAAAGCTTTGGAAAATACGCTAGTTACAATTCAAAGAGCTATGGAAACAATATTGATGGGATTAACACTAACAGACAGAAAAAGAGCAACTTGGATACGAGAACAAACTAAAGTAGAGGGTATTCTAACAATATGTAAGAAAAAGAAATGGACATGGGCAGGACATATAATGAGAATGAGAGATGATAGATAGACATTAAGAATAATACAATGGGTCCCTACAGATTGTAAGCGAAGCTGGTGAACGAAGAGAAAACAATGGATTGATGAAATATGAAAATTTCCAAGTATAAACTGGCATAGAAATACCATACACAGACTTGAGTGGAAGGACATGTCTGAGGTCTTTGTTCTGCACTGGACTAGTAATGGCTCATGATTATGAGGATGATGTAAATATATCTGAGTCCTATCCTAAAGTTATCTTTTACAAATCTCTTTAGTGAAATTAGCAAAACAAAAGTTTTGGTAATCAATCTTGTATCATATATCTTGATAGAGAGATATATTTAAGAGCTTCTTTTACAGTTTTGAATCCTTGCCATATAAACAACAGCATTAATTTTTGTAAACCATGAGTTTTCATAACAAAATCACAAATTTTAAGTAATTTGTATTTTTCCTAACATTACTTACCTCAAACTACTTTCTTAGGAGTATCTGGGATCTCCTCCCATCCGACCAGAATTTTGTGTAGTTTACCCTACTCCCGTTTTCTATGCGGGGCATTCTCTGGCGGAGTGATACGCGCCCAGAGACGACCCGGGGTCAGAGAGCATGCTTGCTCAGGTCTCGATCTCCAGTAAGTTTTGTCAGATAGGTTTCTATCAAGTCCTGTAAGGCACTCGGGGTAGGATGGGCGGGCCATAACCCGAAAGTAGTTTGAGCTAAGTACTGTTAGGAAAAATACAAATTACTTAAAATTTGTGATTTGTTCTAACACGGAGTACTTACCTCGAACTACTTTCTTAGGAGACTTATACCTTAGAAGGTGGGAGTGTACCACAGGACCCAGAGACCGTGATGAGGAGAGAAAAGGGGGGGAAACCTAGATAGGAGGCTATGTTCTGCTGATCCTTCAAGAGAAAACACGAGAAATAGGGAAAACTACCCAAAAAACTATCTTGGTGTCTAAGTAACTCACCTCTGTAAAAATCCTCGGAGACGTATCCATTCACTGACGATGTATGCCCTGGTAGTTAAAGGATTTAGTGTCATTTCAGGGTAGGTAATAAGGGAACAGGGGGGGTAAGGAAGGAACCTTTGTCTCTTGGACTTACTGCCCGTGGTTACCCTGGGGCTAGACCTTTAAATCTTTTGAAGCGCTGAAATGACAGGACCGAGGGAGAATCCGTCCAAGGACCTCCTCGAGCACTCCTTCAATTAGGGGGCTGTGAAGGTTGACTGATTGGCCCAAGTACCTGCCCGCAGGATTTGGCCGACTGCCATGTTCTTCTCAAAGGCCAACGAAGTACTCAGACCTCTGATGTCGTGGGGTCTAGGCTTACCCGGAATAGGAATCCCTGCACTACTGTAGGCCTTCATGATCACTTGCCGTAGCCAGAAGGATATCGTGTTTTTGGAGATTGGTTTCTTCACTAATCCTGAAGAAACAAACAGACTCTTGATTTCGGGTCTAAGTCTGGCAGTCCTCTCCAAGTACTTGCGTACTGCTCTGACAGGGCACAGCCGCAAGTCCTTCGGGTTGTCTGAACGTGGGATTGCCGGCACCAAGAAGCCTTCAAACTTGGGGTCCCAGACTGCTGGGTTCTGGGTCTTGGCCATGAAGGATGGTACGAACTTGAAGGTAGCTTCACGCCAGCCCTTCCAGTGTGACACCTCGTATGAAAGTCCATGAAGCTCCCCTACCCGTTTTGCCGATGGCAGTGCTAACAGAAAAACTGTCTTGAGGGTGAGCTCCTTGTCTAAGATGTCCTTTAGGGGTTCAAAGGGAGTTTCTGACAGCATCTTCAGGACCTTAGACATGTCCCACTGGGGCACTCTAACTGCTTAAGGGGGGCATGATTGCTCGAAGCTCTTGATGAGCATCGAGATGTGTCTGGAGGAACCTAGGTCGATGCCCTTCAGGAGGAAGACTTGTCCTAGGGCGGCTCGAACTCCTTTAATGGCTGGGATGGACATAATTACCTCGTCCCTGAGATAGACTAAGAAGTCAGCTATCTCCGAGATGGAGGCTTTCAAGGGCTTGATGTTCTTCGCGACGCACCACTTCGTGAAGGTAGCCCATTTAGCCTGGTACACAGCGGCTGACGACCGTCTCAGATAACCCGACATCCTCGTTGCGGTCTTCGCCGAATACCCCTCCTTCCTCAGGAGACACTCGATAACCTCCACGCGTGAAGGCGGAGGGACCGAGGGTTTTCGTGGAACCTTTGAAAGTGTGGCTGCCGCAGAAGGTCTCACCTGTCCGGAAGGGGCCAAGGTGGGAGGCGCGCCAGTTCCTTTAGATCCGTGAACCACTCTCTCTCCGGCCACCAGGGCGCTACCAAAGTCATCCACAGGTTGTCCGCTCTCCTCACCCTCTTGAGGACTTGTCTGAGCATTCCGAAGGGAGGGAAGGCGTAAACGTCGAGGTTGTCCCAAGGATGCTGGAAGGCGTCCTCGAACGCTGCTCCTAGATCTGGCACAGGAGAACAAAACACGGGGAGCTGTGCGTTCAGCCTCGTGGCGAAGAGGTCTATTACTGGCGAGCCCCACTTCTGAATCAGAGTCTTGGCCACTTCTGGGTGCAAGGACCACTCAGACCCCACCACTTGACCCATTCTGCTGAGGCCGTCGGCCAGGACGTTCCTCTTCCCTGGAATGAACCTGGCCGAGATCTTGATCTGCTCCCCTTCGGCCCATTCCAGGAATTCCAACGTGAGGCCGCACAACTCCCTCGATTTTAGTCCTCCTTGCTTCTTTATGTAGGCCACCACCGTGGCGTTGTCGCACATCAGTGCCACGGTGTTTCCCCGGAGCTTCTGTACGAATTCTAGGCATTCCCTTTGCACTGACATCATTTCAAGTACGTTGATGTGAAGGTTCTTCTCTTCGGCTACCCATCTTCCTCTCGCTGTGCTGTCGAGGAGATGAGCACCCCAACCCTCCTTGGATGCGTCCGTGAACAGGAGCATCTCCGGAGGGTCGGCCGCGAAGGGCATCCCCTCGAGGGTGTTCGATGTGTCGTGCCACCACTCGAGGACCTCCTTCGTTTCCGAGGACATCGGGACCACCTTGTGCGGGGAGTCTCTCTGGTTCCAGGCCTCCTTCACGTTCCACTGTACTCCCCTGAGTTTGAGTCTCCCTTGTGGGACTAACTTCTCCAATGACACAAGGTGACCTATCAGTCTGCCAGTCCCTGGCTCTCCTGGGCAGACCCAGGAAGGGCCGTAGGATCTGGCTCAGTTTGTCCAGTCTCTCCGCAGAAGGGAATGCTCTCGCCAACCGAGAGTCCAGCACCATCCCGAGGTAGGTCATCCTGCTGGAGAGTATCAGTTGGGACTTCTCCAGGTTGATGGTGATACCCAGGACGTTGCAGAACTGCAGGAGCTTCGCGCCTTGCCCCCTCAGTACTTCCCTTGAGGCTGAAAGCAACAACCAGTCATCCAGGTACCGAATCAGGCGGATGCCCTGTTCGTGCGCCCAGGCTGAGACTGTCGCGAAGATCCTCGTGAAGACCTGAGGGGCTGTGGACAGACCGAAGCAGAGGGTCTTGAACTGTAACATTTGGGTACCCCATTTAACCCTTAGGTACTTCCTGCTGGAGGGGTGGACAGGGACCTGGAAGTATGCGTCCTTGAGGTCTATGGACATCATGAAGTCTCCTTCCCTCAAGGCCCCTAGGACCGACTTCGGAGTCTCCATCTTGAAGTCGGTCTTGCACACGAACCTGTTGAAGGCTGAGAGGTCTATGACCGGTCTCCAGCCCCCTGTCGCTTTCTCCACCAGGAAGAGTCTGCGGTAGAACCCTGGACCTGGGTTCTTGACTGGTTCCATTGCCCCTTTCGCCAACATAGCAGAGACCTCTTCTTGTAGGGCCGTCCTTCTCAAGGGGTCCTTCGGTGCCAACCATTCCGCCTGTAGATCTGGTATCAGAGGTGGGGGGTCCACCAGGAAGGGCAACCTGTACCCTTCTTTCAGGACTGTCACGGTCCATGGGTCCGATCCGTGGTCCCGCCATGCTTGCCAAGAATGTTTGAGGCATCCCCCCCCACCTGAGGCTTCGGCAGGAGTAGGGGGTCTCTCTCCCTATCTCCTTCGAGAGGCGTGGCCCAAACGACCTCTTCTGGCGGCTGAATAAGAGGGCCCGAATGCTGACTGCGCAGCCGACGTTCTCCTACGGGAGGGCTGCGAAGGTTGCTGCCAGGATATAGTAAGGGCGTCTCTCCTGGGCTGGTTAGGTGAGGCGCGAGGAAGGAGAGGGATGTCAGAAAGTGCTCTTCTATGGGTGGGTCTTCTTGCTGGAGGGGGCTTGGGTTCCCCCACATACTTTAGTTTCCTCACCCTCTCCACCGTCTCTTCCACTTCCTTGAGGGGGAAAACTGACTCGTCCCACAGTGGAAGGCTCCTCAGGGACCTCGCTTCCCTGTCAGGGAGCCGCCTTACAAGCCTGCTGAGCACTGTGTCCCTTTTTCTCAGTATCCAGTTGGCGGTTTGTGTTATAGACTGATAGTTAAGGAACTTCAGGGCCTTACCTCCCGAGCTAATCAGCTCCTTTAGCAAGGCCTGAATTTCCAGGATTGTGAGGTCGTGCGAAGACTGGAACCCTACCAGCGTGGAGGCCCACCAATCCAGTCACGATGACACGTGAATCCAGTCCCTGGACAGCTCCTCCATCATGGCAGTCTCCGCTGGGGAGAAACAAACCGGGGCCGTGGTAGCCCTCTCCTCTGCTGCGCCCTGTCACAAGATGGCGACTGCTGGTTCCAATGCGCAGGCCCCCGCGCGGTGTCCTTCTGGGAGGTAGAACCGGGACTGCGTCTTCAGGCCCTGGAGAAGTCTAGACGCGATCTGGTTCTTGGAGGCTACCGCATGGTTGGCCACGACCTTGCTAACGTGCGCCAATCATAGCTTCACATCCCTAGCTAAAGGGAGGGCTAGTGAGGGCCTCTGTTGTACAGGTACATCCACCAGCCTGTTGAGGCTCGAGAGCCAGACCTCGTCAGTAGAGGGCTCCGGTTCGTCCAGCCTATGGTGCCGTCGGATGAGGCCTATCACCCTCCTGTATGCAGAAACCTCCGCTGGCGAACCTTCTTCTCTGTCCTCTACCTTCTACGTTGGGCGTCCCAGTTCTCGTGACGAAGGACCTCCGACGGGGGGAGCCGCACGAGGAGGAGGCATCCTCCTGGAGTGGTCCAGTCCCCTCGCTTCAGGCAGTAGGATGGGTATCGCCGCTGGAACGGAGGCCTCAGTCCTGGATCTATCGAGGAAAGGTGTTTCTCCCGTTCTGGACGACTCATCGAAGATCTTGAGGCTGGGACGCGGCTGCCAGACCGAAGGGGCGACTCTCCCCGCTGGGCGGGTGGAGTCGCAACCTTCGCGGACTTATGCCTGTCCCTTGGTTCCTGATGAGACGAGTCCCTCCGTCGGTCATACTTCCTTTCGTCGACAAAACCTACTGGTGAGCGGGGCCTGGGGCGCCATCCCGAGGTGCCCGCGACTGCTGCAGCCCCCAGGAGTTGGCTACGGGGGATGGAGACTCGTACCCATTCTTCCTCCGGCGAAAGGCTTCTCCTGAATTTCCTCCTGGGGGATCTGGAACGTCTACTCACGTGGCGGGATCTTGAATGGGAGTACAAGCGAGATCGCCTCCTTCGGGACCTATCTCGCCGTCTTCTATGGTCTCACGGGGCTCCGTCTTCCGATGAGTAGGAGTAGGCCTTGACCGAGGAGCCTGAAGACCTGTAGGACCTCGTTGGAGGGCCTGAATCGTGCCGCGTTGCTGGTGGTTCTGCATGGGGTTCGACCGGCGACGAAGGCTCCATGAAGTCTGCCGGGAACGTAGCTGAAGGCATTGGAGGGGAGCGGGGGAGCTCCTCGCAGTGGAACCAGGTCTCAAACTCCTCTTTCATCCTCAGGGGCGATCTGAAGGGTGTCTTCGGAGGCGCCCACACGAGGGTGTCTGATGGCGGCGAGTCGTCCTTCTCAGCAGCACCCTCGGCTGCTGACGTACCTGAAAAACCTGCCCAAGAGGCGGGAGAAGAGACTGCAGCAGTTTTACCCCACATCGTATCGTCCGACGAGACGGGACCTGCTTTCACCAGGGCTCCGTCCCCCGGATACACACCCGCCTCCCCCTCAGGCCCCCACTTGCCTGGACCGAAGACACAATCCCACTGTCAGGTAAATCAGACTCCTGGGGAAGGGCCACAGGCCGCTTCCCCGCAACAGACTTACCTCGACCCCTACACTGGGTAGGGGAAGACGGCAGAGAGAGACTGTCCGACGGGACGCCGGGTGAAGCAAGGGGCGAAGAGACGCTGGACTTCCTAGGGGACCGTCGAGAGGCCTTGTTCTTCTTAGTGCCGTATCGCACCCACTGCACTTCATTCCAGGACTTGCACTCCGGACACGTGGTTGTAGGGGAACACACACTGCCCCTACACGACGAACACAAGGAGTGCGGGTCAACTTCGGGCTTAGAGAGGAAAGCGCCACACGATTTGCCGGCCACAGGCCCAGGGCAATGACGGGGATGCTCTATAACGCACTTGTAATACACCGCGAGACTCAGGAACACAGAGGGAAAGGATAGGGAAGCACACAAAGGGACCACGTGAGACACAATGGGGTCGGGGACACAAAGGGTCGCACTGGGTTAAGAGAGAGCGTCGGGGTGTTAACGCCGACGCGACCAAAAACTTACTGGAGATCAAGACCTGAGCAAGCATGCTCTTTGACCCCGGGTCGTCTCTGGGCGCGTATCACTCTGCCAAAGAATGTCCTGCATAGAAAACGGGAGTAAGGTAAACTACACAAAATTCTGGTCGGATGGGAGGAGATCCCAGATACTCCTAAGCAAGTAGTTTGAGGTAAGCACTCCGTGTTGGAACAATATATAATCATATTTTACAATACATACTGCAATATGCACAGAGAAAGAAAGTGGTTGATTTTCTGCACAAGAGCCATAGAAAAATTCAAGATGATGATGAAAGCACCTATCAACTATAAATTGCATATATTCTAATCTAAAATATTTGTGGCACATATATTTTCCAGGGAAAAGCAATTATTTTATGAGGTGAATGTAGATAAACAACTGTACTCTAAAGATTGAAAAGCTATACTTGATATGATTAAAAGTTAAAACACTAACTCATCACGACTCACCACAATCCAGCTCATCAGATTTGTCAAGACAATCATTACTTCCATCACATCTCAATGATTTGTGGATGCAGACACGACTTTGTACACACAAAAATTCTTCTTCACTACAACTTGGTGGTACCTGAAAAAATATTGTTAATATGAAGTAACCTATAACTACATAAACTGTATACTTTGTACAGCTTTTCTTAAGCAAAGTTTTTCATAAAAACACATTAGTTCAGGGACTCCAAAAGAGAGAAATAAAATGGCAGTCAGCTGTCAATAATGTTGTCTGATCCATGAGCTAAGAAAATTAGCTGGGTGGGAGGCAGAAAGTCCAGTATTGTTTCTAATAAAAATACATTGATTATTTTTTTGGAAACTTATATATGTTTCACAACATAATCGATTACCTATAGTTAGCTGTAGTTACAATTTTGGTGTAAAGCCCAGTATTGATTATTTGAGACTTTTAATAACAGAACCGAAGGCCCCGGTTGGTTGGTGCTCTAGCCACCCTATGACTCTATCGGGGGAAAGCTAATTTTATTGTAATAACCATTGCTCGAATGATAGATGCCATTGAAGGAAGAATCAGTATGACATAAATATTCAGCCCTCTCAAGAAATGACATCCTCTGACTGAGGAGTTCAAAATGTCAAGCTATTGTACTTCTGAAGCTATGAACCACTCTTTTTTTACAGGAGCAAAATGGTTCCACTTATATAAACTATAGTTACTATGATTCTAAGGATTTGAACTTCCTCTTTTACTGAGTACCTATGCCAGTCTATGTCTAGGGACCCTAGTCATTCTATTATCAAGTACCCGAGTAACTACACGGTCAAGGATATGAGCCATTCCACTTCTGAGGAACTGCATCCTTCCACATGAAAAGACCCAAGGTGCTAATCTCTATATTTATCTAATGTGAATGAGCTAGTGGCTTATCTTCCAAGCAAACAACACACGCAACCATTCAAACATGAGGAACCACACAGATTTTGCAAATCTTTGGCAGAATAATTTAAAAAAAAACATTTAACCTAAGGAAATGATACTATATTCCTTGCCAACCACATAATTATAAAGAGTTGTACAGGGCACTTGTTCTATTGATAAAATATCAAGACTACCATCTTCAGCAAATAAAGGATAAGCATTTGTTTAGAAGCACTAACTTTAGCAAGAGTGGGGAGGGGGGTAATAATGATCCAGGCAACAATCCTTCACTAAATTCCAGGTGCCTAAAAGAGCGGATAAAATTGTGGGTGTGAGGGTTACTCAGCACGAAAGTCTAAAGTAAATAAAGAATTGAGGCTCTACAAAAGAATCTCGAACCTGAGGGGTGCCGTGTACAGTCAGAGTCCTTACTGATTGATGCACTAGAACAACTAGCAACCACTTGAGAAGCTAGGATAGGCTTTGAAACCAAACAGGTTAGGCCTTAAATATCAACTTGAATAAAAAATTGTTTCTGAGTTTCCACAAAAGTAGTTAATATCAAATTCTTAAAATTACTAACAAAAATTAAACTCATTAAACTGACACAAAGACAAAAGCTGGAGAGGCATTATCATCCTCATTCCCTTTATAATTAACTAGCCTCACCTTCTCCACTAATAATAAGCCTTATATAAAACAAGAAATACCCTCTACTATAGAAACTGCAAAGGAAAATATCTTGAGAACACTTTATACGTTATTACCCACAAACAGTTTGCAAGCCTACATTTAAAGATTTTGGTTTATCAACTGTAATGACGGGCTCAAAGCAGGAAATTAAATTCACACTAAAACAAGATTAGGTAACTGATTAGTCTTATACAAGTCCAAATGTGTTTGAGATATAGATGACTGAAAGACTATAAAGAACTATAATTATCAGACCTCCTTTGTAACAGATAACAAACTAACGATTATCCACATAAAAAATAGAGAAGTGAGAGATATTCGTAGCCTTGGAAGCAGTTGTCTCCGAATACTTGGGGGAAAAACAGAATCAGAACTTACTTTAAACAACTTATTAGGGGTTATGTAGCAAATTTGTTTTGTGGTATTAGATTTCCAACATGACCTCTGTCCAAGAATGCATAGTCATTCAATATTGCTACAGTATTTGGTCACAGAGCTATAAAAGAATTGGATCCAAGTCTAATGATAGATTAAAAATTTAAGGTTCTTAAAAGGACAATAGATTTGATACGTTTTATGGTGCATGACTCGCATATTTTGAACGGCTTCGCAGATACACAAAATCTATTTTTGAGAACTAGCGACTGCATAAAAGAGGAATCACATAATATCATTCAGCATATATACATTTGTTACTCACTGTATTAAGTGTTCAAAATTATTTCTGCTTTCAATCTGGGTCATTATACTTATTTTATTACTGCTAAAGTTGTCAAAGCTATTGTGACTGCATGTGGCAGAGGAGGTTGGCATTCATAAAATGCTTTGAAACCACTAACTTATCCAAAGTCTAGTTTTGTATAATATACAATATATTTTACTGATTTTTTGCCAGTGTTTTTGTTCAACAGCTGTGAGTTATTTGGTTTCTTTAATAAAGGTGATAGTTCGGTATTCTTTCCTTTTTCCTGTTTTTCTCCCAAGAACTTATGTCTATAATGATACATCCAAGCATGAAAAAAACAATAGCATTTCAGCTATTCTAAAGAGCAATCATTGTGATTTTCAACATACCTTATCTTCACAATTAGCTTCATCACTGCCATCTCCACAGTCTTCAACTCCATCGCAAAGTTGGTATGTAGCAATACAAGTTTCATTAGCAGTACAATAAGTACAGCCATGAGTCTTCTGACATGTTTTCTGCAATAGACAGAGGAATAATTATAATACCAGTAACTCAAAATATGCAGTATACAAAATCTTTCTTTCTTAAATCATCTTTCACTAAATATGACAAACTTATAAAAGAGTTTGTATTTTTCCTAACATACAAACCCGAATTCTTTACTATAGGAGATATTCTAGCACGAGCTGGAAAATACGGCAGAAAACCTTAACAAGATCGTTAACAACCGGGCCGGTAGTTATCCACCTGTTAGTGGTGGGGGACTGCCAGTCAGTAGCTACTGAATACCTTCAATCGGATTCTAGCTAGGACTATTTTTAGGGGGGGGGGGGTGACGGAGGGAAGATTTGTGTAAAGAATTCGGGTTTGTATGTTAAGAAAAATACAAACTCTGTTATAAGTTTGTCATTTGTTCCTACACTAGATACAAACCCTCATTCTTTACTATAGGAGACTTAGTCTTGAGGTCAGGGTGGTCGAGGAGTTCCCTATTCCTAGGGAAGATAGTCCTCAGACTAGACTCTTTTGACGAAAAAATCTTCAGTTAAACTTTTCTTTGTAGATCCCCATAATCTTAGCATGACTGAAAGTTTGTAACTACGTGGAAACAAATGTTTCAGGATGAAGAGGGTCGGGAACATTCGACTCGGACCCTTTCATACTTAGGATTCCCCCGACCTTGAAAAGGGGAACCCTCGTGACTACGAGTATAGCTTATACCCTGTGAGAGGAGTCAGATGAGTTTCATACCTTATTTCCATTGGCGAGTCCAGCTGAAACTGGTTACAGACTAGAATACCCAAATGGGAGGAAGAAGGAAGTGCAGATGATAGATGGATGTCCTTCTAAAAACCTAGTGTAACACAAAATCCTCGACCAATGGCTACTGTCCCCTGAAAAGGTGTAAGGTAGCTACAGCACCTGTTGACCTGCCACAATAGGCCCTATAGAAAAGGTGTTTCGAGACCTATGTGTCACATCGGTTAAATAGTGAGTGGTGAATGTAGACTGGCGTTTCCAGACTCCAGCTCTTAAGACTTGGGAGACTGAAAAATTTCTCTTAAACGCCAGTGAGGCCGCCACTCCCCTAACTTAATGGGCTTTGGGTTGAGCTGCCTCTGGGTCTCCATGAATGGCTCTCGCAATAACTTTCTTGAGCCAAAAAGAGATGGTGTTGCGAGAGATTCTCTTCTTTACCTTGTTGGTACTGAGGAAGAGATAACAGAGGCGTGGTCTGAAAGGTCTGGTGCGCTTGAGGTATTTGCTTAGAAAACAGTAGCAATTGGTTAGTATCCTGTGTTACCTTACTGAGGCTGGAAAATTGAAATTCTCTAAACCTCTCATCGGCCGATGAAGGATTCTGAGTTCTGGCCACAAAGCCTGGCACGAAGTTGAGCGAGACTTCGTCCCATCCTCTAGAATGGGTGACTTTGTAGGATAGACCATGTAGTTCCCCCGACCCTTTTTGCCGGGGCCAGAGCTACTAGGAAGATTGTCTTAAGGGTTAGGAAGTAGTCAGAGGTCCTATTTAAGGGCTCAGAGGGTGGAACATTCAAGGAACGTAAGACCAGAGACACGTCCCAAGGTTGTGGTCTAATCTCAACTGGGGGGGTAAGATCTCTCAAAACCTCAAATCAACAAGGTGCTATCTTCTGAGGTGGAAAGGTCAACCCCTCTAAGTCTACAAATGAGGCTTAAGGCTGAACGATAGCCTTTAATTGCCGAAACTGAGAGGAGTTTTTCCTCCCTGAGGTACACAAGGAAGTCTGCCACTAATGGAAGAGAGGGATCGAGTGGAGACACGCCCCGCCCTCTACACCAAGCTGCAAACACTCTCCATCTTGCTTGGTAGAGGTTTGTGGAAGATTGGCGCAGGTGCCTGGACATGTGCTCAGCCACCTTCCCTGAAAAGCCTTTGCTTCTGAGGAGTGACTGGACAGCCTCCAGGCGTGAAGCTTCAGGAAGGGGATTCTCCCGTGGGGGATACCACTGTGTGGCTGCGTCAGCAGAAGGGGTTCTGGAGGCAGAATCCTTTGAACTTGAACCAGCAGGGAAAGAGGGTCTGCGTACCATTCTCTGCTTGGCCATGCCAGAGCTATTAGAGTTAGCTTACAGTTCCGGGAGGTCCTGAGTTTGTTGATCACCTTTCTGAGCAGGCAAAAGGGTGGAAAAGCATATCCGTCCAGGTTATCCCAACAATGTTGAAGGGCGTCCTGGATCGCTGCTTGATGGTCTGGAACTGGGGATCCGTAGCGGGGAAGTTTCGCATTCGGAGAAGTGGCGAACAGGTCTATTGTGGGGAAACCCAACAAAGCTATTACTGTCTTCGCTACTCGAGGATCCAAAGACCATTTGCCACTCATCACTTGGTGATGCCTGCTCAGTTGATCCGCAACAATGTTTCTCCAGCCCGGAATAAACCTGGCTGTGAGAGAAATGTTGTGACCTTCCGCCCACTGGCAAATCTGGACCGCTAGCAGACAGAGGTCTCTTGCCAGAGTACCCCCTTGTTTGTTGATGTACGAGACGGTTGGGGAGTTGTCGCTCATCAGCATCACCTCTCGTCCTTGCAGATCTTTTACAAAGTATTTTAGGCCTTTCCAGGCTGCTAATAATTCCAGGTGATTTATATGGAGAGTTTGTTCTATCAGAGACCAAACTCTTGATGCTAATTTCGGGCCAGGGTGGGAATCCCAGCCCCGTAGCGATACGTCCGAAAAGTTTTCACTTCGGACTGGGGCTTTGGAGGGGAATGCCCTTTTGGATATTCTCTCTGGTTGACCACCAATGAAGATCTTGTATCACCAGAGCTGGAACCTCCACTGACAAGAATAGGGGATCTGACTTTTGAGACCAATGGGTCTTCAGATGCCACTGGAGACTTTTCATTCTTGATCTTCCGGCTCGAACTAGTTTTTCCAGGGAGGAAAGATGGCCCAGAATTTTCTGCCACGACTTGGCTGTAGGAGGCAGTGGAGACAAGAGTTGGCCGATGGATTGTTCCAGTCTCCGAAGTCTGTCTTCTGAAGGGAACACCCTCCCTACCTGGGTGTTGATGGACATACCCAGATAGTTTAAGACTTGGGTTGGAATCAAGCAGGATTTCTCTGCGTTTACAAGGATTCCCAGGTCCTTGCAAAGGTCTAGAAGTCTTCTCAGGTAATCCAGAGCTAGCTCCCTGGACAAGGCCAGGAGTAGCCAATCGTCTAGGTACCTTAGCAGACGTATCCCGTGCTTGTGAGCCCACGAGGAAACGAGTTCGAAAACCCTCGTAAAGACCTGTGGGGCGGTCGAGAGGCCGAAGCATATGACTTTGAACTCGAAAATTCGACCCTGAACCAGAAAGCGCAGGAATTTCCGATATGCGCGATGGATCGGCACTTGGAAATATGCGTCTTTCAAGTCCACAGATGCCATAAAGTCTCCTGGATTAACCGCTTGGGTCACGGAGGCTGATGTCTCCATTTTGAATGGAGTTTGCTTCACAAACTGATTCAAGGTAGAAAGATCGATTACTGGTCTCTAACCTCCCGAGGCTTTTTCTACCCGAAAGAGGCAACTGAAAAACCCCGGGGAGGTGTTGGAGACCTCTTGTATGGCGCCTTTTATAAGCATGCTCTAGATCTCCCGAGCTATGGCTTGCTGTTTCCTGGGATCCCGAGGGACCTGGGAGGACGAGATCAGGGGAGGAATTAGAGGAGGAGGAGAGCCTATGAAGGGGATGCGGTACCCCCAACGAAGCACATTGATGGTCCATTGCATGGCCCCCATAGCCTTCCACCTCCTCCAATTCCCCTGCAGGCACCCCCCTATGCACTGTGAGGGGGGAGCCGTGACCCTATTTCTGTCTAGGGTTCCTCCCTCTGCCTTTAGCCTTGGGAGGAGGCGACTTTCCTCTGCCCATAGGTTTGGCTATAAAAGAGGGGCGGCTGAGGCTCTTGGCTGGGAGTGGAGTTGCGGTTGTGGTTTAGGGTTGAGGAGTTGGCTGCTGTTGCATTGTGCGAAGGGAGGCAGCCTTTTACATCGCGGTGTCCTGCGTCTCTTTCCTCCAAGTATCTAGGGCAGAGGAAACTGCCTGTTTAGAAAAGAGAAGACGTTGCAGAATGTCAGTGTTTCTCAAATCTGACTTCTCCGCCTTACCGATGCTCCCATGAAGTCTGGAAACTACTGATTCCCTCCTTTTGAGGATCCAATTGCCCCACATGGTTGCAGTTGTAGCAGTTAGGAAGTCCATTGTTTTAGCACCAGCAGCTAGGACTTCCTGCAGGGACTGCATGGAGTTTTGGTTTGATAGATCTTTGTGACTCGCTAGGTAGCCGACTGTGCCTGACCACATGTCAAACAAGGATAATGCCTCCAGAAGAGACATTGATGCTGCTTCCATTGCCGAGGCTTCTGTGGCAGTGAAGGAGACTGGGAGAGAAGAGAGTCTCTCGGAAGAGCAGCCAGGTGTGAGCCTTGCTGTGAGGGGATCCAGGGTCAGAGGAGAAGGGTTGGCATCTCTGACCTTGTAAAAGCGTTTTTGCCATGAAAAAGGGAATTGTAGAAGTTTGTGGGATCCTTGAGACTTCAAGGAACCCGTTTCCCCCGAGACCACCTGCAAGCCCTTCCTCAGACGGCCTGCAGTGTGATTAGACCAGGGAAGTTCGATTCTGGTCTTTGGGTTTGGTGGAGGACGACATAGTCTGTCTAAAGCTGGAGCGTTGGTGTGTCAAGGCGACAGATGTAGATCGCCGAGGCCTGAGATATTACACATAGTTCTTAGAGCCCTCAGATAGGAGGACTCTAAGTCCTCTGAGGGTTGCTCTTCCGAGGAATCTTCTGGTCGCACTAATTCCTCGCGAGGAAGGGCGATAGAAGTCTGAGTGTCTGGAGGTAACGGCGAAGTAGGATACTCCATTGTCATTATTCTAAGGGAAGGCTGAGCGCTGGTTAATGGCGCCGCGAGCGCCTAACCTCGCCTGGAAGTCGATGGTCTAAGCGTAGGTGACCGAATTATCGGTACTGTCTTAGTAAGAGGTTGCTTTGATTGGCGGTCTGGCCTCTTCCCTCTGTTCTCAACCGAGGAGAAGAAGGGTTGAACCGCTGCGTCTTCTTCAGAGGTTCTCGTGAGGCTCGTATTCCGTAACTTGTTAGGGAGCACGGGAACCGGAGCTGTCCTGTCTGAAACACGAGGGCGAGGTGAATGACCCGTGCGGATATGCCCGGAGACTTGCGCGATTAGGAGGTTGACGGACGGGAGCATTCTCTCTCTGTTGATACATGGCGACAGTGAGGAGAAGTGCTCTTTCTCCCTTTCCTAGAGCGATCTGATATCCTCAAACTAATATGTGAAGGAGAGGGATCGCGCTCAGAGTGCGCTTTTCCCTTGTCCGCGCTCCGGGCGCGATTAGATGAAAAATCGTGGGAAGAGCTTCTCCAACGGGAGCGCATGTTACGCTTAGGAGAACTCTCTTGTGACGAAGAGCGAGAATGTATTGTAGCGCTCTTTTTCTTGAAGCGCCTAAATAATCCCTCACGAGAGGAAGTCGATCACGAGGCAGAACAATGACGCGAGGAAGCGCTCTTCTTATATTTGTGACGAGAGCGCATATAGTCTCTCGGCGAGACATTTCGTGAAGAGATAGAAGGCGAGGAAGAGCGAGAACGATGACGTCTCTTTCTATGTTGCCTGTCTCTCCGACGAGAACGTCTGGGCGAAGGGGAGCAAGCTCTCCTTTTCCTCTTCTCTCTCTCCCTCCTAGCCTCCGAGGAGGGCGAAGACAATGAGGAGGAGGAGGAGGAGGAGGAGGAGGAGGAGGTACAGTGAACCCTCGTTTATCGCGGTAGATAGGTTCCAGACCCGGCCGCGATAGGTGAAAATCCGCGAAGTAGTGACACCATATTTACCTATTTATTTAACATGTATATTCAGACTTTTAAAACCTTCCCTTGTACGTAGTACTGTTAACAAACTACCCTTTAATGTACAGAACACTTGATGCATGTACTAACGTACCCTAAACTAAAACAGGCCCAAATATTAAGGGCGACTTTATATCATGCGTTTCCTAAAGACGCCAAAAAGCACGATAAAAAATGGCAACCAATGTTTTGTTTACGTTTATCTCTGATTATAATGAAGAAACAAACGCATTTACACATCTGTGTATAGGTTAGTTTCTGCATCGATTATATTGATTATTCAGTACAGTATGTTGATTTGGTTATTACTAATGTTTTACTTAATTTTTCTTAGGACTTCCAAATGAAATGTTTTTCTTTATGACGCCGCCTGAAACGACGGCGTCATAAAGTACGCTCAGTAAACAAACTAAGGAATTTAACGCGCATGATGAAAGTGATAAATAATGATATTACAGTAAAAGCTTTAATAAAATATGTTATTACAAATATTATTTACCGTATCTAGATAAAATCATGCATACGTAGCAAAGCAGGAAAACAATCTACGAGAGAGAGAGAGAGAGAGAGAGAGAGAGAGAGAGAGAGAGAGAGAGAGAGAGTTGTTTTACATACGTAAATGTAAATTTTAAACAAAAAAAAAAAATAGCCCCATTTCATATAAAATAGATTACAAATATTTTACTTTATCATATTACAGTAGTCTGTATAATACTGTAAAGTTCAGTACAGTATGTTGTTGTTAAAGTCGTGGCGATGAAATTCTCACGAAACAAAAACACGACGCCATTTGAGTACAACAGCTGATTCTCTCTCTCTCTCTCTCTCTCTCTCTCTCTCTCTCTCTCTCTCTCTCTCTCTCTCTCTCTCTCTCTCTCTCTCTCTCTCTCTTCGTGTTATACAATACTTACATTTAGATGAAGAAACTAAAATTAGTTTGCTTAGTGTCAATTAAATACGAAACGAAATAATTAGGCGTAGTCTACATCCATTTCAATCATAGCTAAAAATACGGCATCCGATTTCATCAGCTAACCACTATTTTTTGGGAAATATCATTTTATTCTAGAAAATTGCCACTCTTTAAATAGTTAATTGCACATTAAGAAAGCGTGTACTTTTGTTTTTAAATTTCGGGTTTGTTTTAAAAAATCGAGTATTGTTGACTTCTTTTTTTTTTTTACTTTTGGCTGTGATTAGATCAGCTGTCATCTAGCTGCCGCTCTTGAGTGTGTACGAATACACTAAAAAAGTATCATTTATACCATTTCTTAACTTATTCAAACCATCTACAGTATACAGTTGATATTACATAAGCACCAATGTGTTATAACCTATCAAATTTTTTTGTTTATTACATTTAAACCCCCCCCCCCTCTCTCTCTCTCTCTCTCTCTCTCTCTCTCTCTCTCTCTCTCTCTCTCTCTCTCTGTGGGCTACTTTTCACTACCTCCCATTCCTTACCTCTCTCTATCTCTCTAACAAATGATATCTTTGTTGCTCCTCAAAGTTTCATTTATATTGAAAATCAATCACGATTCAATTTTCCTTACTTTCTCCAATCTCGCACCATTGGTCACATCGCTGTATTTTCGATATTTCTGGAAAATACGCGATATATGTATATACATGGGTTATGAAAAAAATCCGCGAAGTGGTGAATCCGCGATGGTCGAACCGCGAAGTAGCGAGGGTTCACTGTACTGTGATGTTTGCGCTTGCGACATTGTAGTTTCGTAGAAGCGCAAGCGAGGTGCGAAGTAGGCACTGCTGGAGCTGAAGTTACTATATCTGCTGAAACTTCTGCGGGCGCCGACTGAGTTGACGGGAGGTAGGCGAGGTCTGGAACTCCCCAGGGTTCCAAAACAGAAGGGACCTGAGGTAAAACTTTGCCTGCAAGGAACTGGTTCCACACTTCTTCCGAAGGAGAACCAGGAAGTCCAAGGGCAAGCCATACTGCACATACGTGATCTGGAATAGAAGCGGTAATAAGAGTCATTCCCGGTGGCGGAAAAAATTGTCCCACTGGGAGGGGCAACGTGATCCGCCTGACCAAGGGGAATGGGGGTTAAGTCAATGGTGCCGCTCTTCCTTGACTTCCCCCGGAGGATGGAGGCAAGGAAGAGTCTGAAGGGAGAGATCGAGAGGCCGAAGAAGAGGCCCGAGACTCCTTACTTTTCGACGGCGAACCTGGAGGTAACAAATCTTTTTTGGATTTCTTCTTTCTCTTCATGAACTTTTCCCACTGAGAGGGCGACCATTCCTTACATACTTGGCAGGGGGAGCCTTCAGAACACCTATCACCTCTGCATGAAGGGCATAGGGAATGAGGATCCACCTCCGGTGGTGACATGAATGTGCCACAAGATTTTTGGGGAACCCCGGGACACTTCCTCATAATAGAGGACATCACATGTAACAAAGAAAAAGAAAAAGTTGATCAAAAACACAATAAAGAAAGGCTAGTCTGCCAGTCAAACAAAAACAGGAGCAGCGGTGTTACCACTGCGACGGCTAGAATTCGATTGAAGGTATTCAGCAGCTACCGACCGGCAGTCCCCCACCACTATCAGGTGGATAACTACCGGCCCGGTCGTTAACGACCTAGTTAAGGTTTTCTGCCGTATTTTCCAGCTCGCGTTAGAATATCTCCTATAGTAAAGAATGAGGGTTTGTATCTAGTGTAGGAACAAACTATTCTTCCCAAATCAAAACAAATATGCTGCTCCATCATAATTCCATCAATCTTATTAAACCTAGATGCAACTTGTAGTTTTGGAGGAATAAATTATCCTAATACCAAAATCTATTCAAAATCTCAATCCATTTTTTAGTTAGGGCACATATTTCTGTTGCACAGAGTAATACAGGTCGTATGCTCCTTTCTAGGTCTTTGTTTTCTATACTAATACAGTAAGACATTTTCATTAAACAGTATTCTGCCTATCTCTCCATGTCATCCATCCTGCAGCTACTCTCTTTCTTACTACTTTCTCACTTCCTGCTCCAGTCTAGTCTGTCCCCAAAGTAGAAGAAAAGCTCTCTATCTTTTCTTCAAACCTACTTTTTTTAACATTAAAGGGGTTCTAAACTCCCACATCTTCCCCATTTCTTCTAATATATTCCAAGCAACATAACCTTTTACTAAATGTCTATTTTGCAATCCTGAGCCCCTATTGTGGTTCTAAGATACATGCCGTACAAAGTACATACTTCATAACCACTCATTTTCCATAACAACTAAATGGCCCCTTCCCTAATTATACTTTATGTTTTCTTTCCAGCTGATTTTCCCTCCTGTTCTTTTAACCTCTTCCAATTTTTAAACATTTCCCCCAACTTCTTTCTCAGCTCCTGCTGTAAATACTAGGTCATTCTGCAACCCTGCGTAACTTCACCTAATACTATAAGTAATAGCAAAAGCATTCACCCCAACTCCTTCATGGACACTAACAAATACTTGTAAGTTAAAATTGAACTTAATACATAAAGTATTATCAAACCAAAGTTCCAATTTAAAAAAATAACTTACCTCATCTACAAAACTTCTGCAATAATTACTGCAAAATGGTGTAGTTGGAGGATTAGTGTTTCTAGGATTGGCACAAACAGTCTCACAGTTCTTTTCATCTGTACCATCCCTACAGTCATCATCTCCATCACAAACATAAAACAATGGCACACATCTTTTATTATTGCACTTGAAATCCTCCGGACCACAGTCTTGGTACTCTGAAAATAACAAAATAACTTTCACCAACTTTATCTAAAACAAAGGTTTTCAATAAATGGACTTCTTACTGTAAAAACTTAATCATATTTTTAAATGTAATGAACATGCAATGACCTTTCATTTCATGGAAGGAGTTAAAATCTAAGCTAAATATTCTACAGACAATATGAAAGCATTATAATCTGTTTTCCTAAAAATCACTGCATTTATTCATTAGGAAATAGTTTCCAATATTAACATGAATATCTCAACCATTTGATGTACATCACTTTTTCATCATCCATCACAGAACTCACTTCAATAAAAATTAAATTTCTAAACAATCTAAAAACACAAAACTAGTTGTCATTCAGTTACTGACCCCTGGCATATAAGAGACAAGGCATACCTGAGATATCCAAGTGAAAATATAAGCATGATAATGATAAAATACACAAAATAATTTTTTAACACATACAGTATATGTAAGATATCTTTTATGTAAAAGAAGCTCTAAATACTAGGGTACCAGAACCATGTAACAAATAGTAATAGGTGATAATTAATCCCCACAAAAATGTATTTCAACCACACATAATCAAAATAATTTAGATAAATTTTCAATCAAATTTATCTTACAAGGTGATGATATAACTTTAAACAATAGAAAGATGTATCCAAATTAAAAATAAGCTAAAATTACCTGGACTTTGGAAAAATTATGAATATGAGTTTAATAAACAAATTTCATTGCCAAAGAGAAAAAAGGGCACTAATCATTACTATTCATATATGCTATCTACTTAGATTTTAGCAATGAATAAATGGGACAAGTAAATTCACCATAAATTTGTTAAAAACAAAATATAAAAGATAAGCAATTTTGTCTTAAAAAGAAAAATAGCTATCAAGTGTCTTATTTCACAACTGTAGCGCTTGTATCTACTTTATAGCATAAATTGACAAAAATCACAAATTTTAAGTAATTTGTATTTTTCCTAACAGTACTTACCTCGAACTACTTTCTTAGGAGTATCTGGGATCTCCTCCCAACCGACCAGAGTTTTGTGTAGTTTACCCTACTCCTGTTTTCTATGAGGGTAACCTCAGGTGGTGTGATACGCTCCCTGAGGCGACCCCGGGTCAGAGAGCATGCTTGCTCAGGTCTCGATCCCCAGTAAGTTCTTGATAGCTTAGGTTTCTATGAGGTCCAGCAAGGCACTCGGGGAAGGATGGGTGGGCCATTACCCGAAAGTAGTTCGAGGTAAGTATTGTTAGGAAAAATACAAATTACTTGAAATTTGTGATTTGTTCCAACACTGAGTACTTACCTTAAACTACTTTCTTAGGAGACTTATACCTTAGGAGGTGGGAGCATCCTAGATAGGAGACTAGGTTCTGCTGACCCAAAGGAAAACACGAGAGAATAGGGAAAACCACGCAAAAACCCATCTTAGTGTCTAAGTAACTCACCTCTGCAAGAAATCCTAGGAGACATGTCCTTCCAACGATAGTGTATCCCATGGCAGTTTCAGGGGACTACTGAAGTCATTTCGGTAAGGGAGCAGGGGAAGGAAGAACAAGGGGGTTTAGGAAGGAACCTGTGTCTCTTGGACTTACTACCCGCGGTTTTCATTGGGGCTACACCTTTAAACCGTTTGGAGCGCGGAAATGACGGGACCTATCGAGAACCAGTTCAGGGACTTCTTCGAGTAGTCCTTCAAGTAGTGAGCTGTGAAGGTCGACTGGTTAGACCAAGTACCTGCCCTCAGGATCTGGCCCACTGCCATATTTTTCTCAAATGCCAATGAAATACATAGACCCCTAATGTCGTGGGGTCTGGGCCAGAAGGAGATAGTGGTTTTGGAGACTGGCTTCTTCACTAGTCCCGAGGAGATGAACAGACTCTTGATTTCGGGTCGAAGTCTGGCTGTCCTCTCTAAGTATTTCGTAACTGCCCTGACAGGGCACAGCAGCAAGTCCCTCGAGTTGTCCGATCGAGGGATTGCCGGCACTGAGAACCCTTCAAACTTGGGATCCCAAACGGCTGGATTCTGAGTCTTTGCCACGAAGGATGAGACGAACCTGAAGGTAGCCTCACGCCAACCCTTCGAGTGTGACACTTCGTACGACAGTCCGTGCAACTCCCCTACCCATTTTGCTGATGCCAGAGCTAACAGAAAAACTGTCCTGAGGGTGAGTTCCTTGTCCAAGATGTCCTTTAGGGGTTCGAAGGGAGGTTCTGACAGCATCTTCAGGACTCTGGCCACATCCCACAGGGGCACCCTACTGGCTTGAGGGGGGCACGATTGTTCGAAACTCCTGATGAGCATCGAGATATGTCTGGAGGCACCCCGGTCGATGCCCTTCAGGAGGAAGACTTGACCCAGAGCAGCCCGGACTCCTTTGATGGCTGGGATGGACATGTTTACCTCGTCCCTGAGATAGACTAGGAAATCCGCTATCTCTGGAATGGAGGCCCTCAATGGTTTGATGTTCCTCGAGACGCACCACTTAGTGAATGTGGCCCACTTTGCCTGGTATACTGCCGCTGATGAACGCCTCAGATACCCTGACATCCTTGCTGCCGTTCTCGAAGAATATCCTTCCTTCCTCAGAAGACGCTCGATAACCTCCACGCGTGAAGGCGGAGGGACCGAGGGTTCTCGTGGAACCTTTGAAAATGGGGCTGCCAGAGGTCTGGCCTGTCCGGAAGGGGCCAAGGTGGAAGGCGCGCCAGTTCCTTTAGATCCGCGAACCACTCTCTCTCCGGCCACCAGGGCGCTACCAAAGTCATCCACAGGTTGTCCACTCGCCTCACCCTGTTGAGGACCTGTCTGAGCATCCCGAAGGGAGGGAAGACGTAAACGTCGAGGTTATCCCAAGGGTGCTGGAAGACGTCATCAAACGCCGCTTCTGGATCTGGCACAGGAGAACAAAACACGAGGAGCTGTGCGTTCAGTCTTGTTGCGAAGAGGTCCAACAGTGGCGATCCCCATTTCTGAATGAGGGTCTTGGCCACTTCCGGGTGCAAGGACCACTCGGATCCTACCACTTGACTCATTCTGCTGAGGCCATCGGCCAGGACGTTTCTCTTCCCTGGAATGAACCTTGCTGAGACCTTGATCTGTTCCCCTTCGGCCCATTCCAGCAGTCCCAACATGAGGACGCACAACTCCTTCGATTTTAGTCCTCCTTGTTTCTTTATGTAGGCCACCACCGTGGTGTTGTCGCACATCAGTGCCACGATGTTTTCCCGGAGCTGATGGACGAACTCTAGGCACGCTCTTCGCACTGCCATCATCTCTAGCACGTTTATGTGCTGATTTTTCTCTTCGTCCGTCCAACTTCCACTTGCTGTCCTGCCGAGGAGATGGGCACCCCAACCCTCCTTGGATGCGTCCGTGAACAGAAGCATCTCCGGAGGGTCGGCTGCGAAGGGCATTCCCTTGAGGGTCTTCGATCTGGCGATCCAATACAGGGGGTCCTCGGGTTACGACGCTGATCCGTTCTTAAGACGCGGTGTAACCCGAATTTCCGTGTAAGTCGGAACACCATAAATATACGTACTGTACTGTACTGTAAAGTATTACTGTATACTGTACTATAATAAAATGTATCAAATGACATAAAAACAATATTAGAAAAAAAGAAAACAATTCCTTACCACATGAATTAAAGTAAATATCAATAAAAAAAGAAAACAATTCCTTACCACATGAATTAAAGTAAATATCAATAAAAAAAGAAAACAATTCCTTACCACATGAATTAAAGTAAATATCAATAAAAAAAAAAAGAAAACAATTCCTTACCACATGAATTAAAGTAAATATCAATAAAAAAGAAAACAATTCCTTACCACATGAATTAAAGTAAATATCAATAAAAAAAAAGAAAACAATTCCTTACCACATGAATTAAAGTAAATATCAATAAAAAAAGAAAACAATTCCTTACCACATGAATTAAAGTAAATATCAATAAAAAAAAAAGAAAACAATTCCTTACCACATGAATTAAAGTAAATATCAATAAAAAAAAAAAGAACAATTCCTTACCTTATTCCTATGGTTGGCTTGCACACTGGAAGGGATGTTGCAAGGGACGGAGAGACTGGTTTATTGTGGAGAGGAAGGTGCAGAAGATGCTGGAGAAACTGGGGCAGGTGAATCAGGATTCTCTGGAAGTGAGACAGAAGATGCTGGAGAAGCTGGGGCAGGCGAGTCTGGAGGTGAAGAGCCTACAAGAGGTGGTGGAGAAGCTGGAGAAGCAGAGGCAGCTGAGGTTGATGGCAGAGGCTCTGTAGCAATAGAGGCAGCTGAGGTTGATGGTAGAGGCTCTGTTGCAGGCAAATCTGGAGTAGTAGAGGCAGCTGATGTAGAGGGTGCAGTTCTCTCTACTTTCTTAAAATACCGCTCCAGGTTAGACTGGACAGAGAGGATCCTCTTCTCATCCAAAATCTCCTTATAACACTGCAGTAAGTCCATGACACCTCTGGAAACCCTGGTGAACCTGTCCATGTTGGGATCTTGAGCCTCGAAAGTTGCCAATGCTTGTTGTATCTCGGCAAAACCTTTTGACAAGCCCTGCCTTGTGAAAGCCTTAGGGTCTGGGGTGGGGGCTTCTTCCTCTTCCTCTATGATCTGCTTCTCCAGTTGTATCAAGTCCCCAGCAGATAACTCCTCTCCATGAGATTCTAGCAGCTCCGTAACATCATCAACCTCCATCTCCAAATCGGTTTCCTTACTCAGGGCAACAATGTTCTTGATAACATGGTCAACTGTGTCCTCAAACCCATGAAAATCATTAACAAATTGAGGACATAGCTTCCTCCAAACACCATTCATGTTTGTAACCTTCACCTCCTCCCAGGAATCAGCAATGTTCTTAATAGCATCAAGGATGTTATAGGACTTCCAAAAGTCCTTCAGAGTCAAGTCCTTCTTCGTTTCAGTTGCCTGTAATGCCATAGCAATTGTTCTTCGGAGGTAGTAGGCCTTTAATGAAGCAATCACTCCCTGGTCCATAGGCTGTAAAAGGGCCGTGGTATTAGGTGGAAGGTAAACCACCTTCACATTAGGGTGAAAGTCTCCCAGCTGGGCAGGGTGTCCAGGGGCATTGTCCAGCAATAGCAACACCTTAAAGGGGATACCCTTTTGGGCGCAATACCGCTCCACACTAGGTACAAAATGGTTGATAAACCAGTCTTCAAACACTGCAAGTGTCACCCATGCCTTCTTATTTGCCTTCCAAATGACTGGGAGTTGACTCTTCCAAATTCCCTTGAGTGCCCTTGGATTTTCAGCCTGATAGACCAGCATGGGCTTCAGTTTGAAGTCGCCAGCAGCATTTCCCCCAAGAAGCAAAGTTAGCCTCTCCTTGCCTGCTTTATGACCGGGTGCTGACTTCTCCTCCTTTGCTATGTACGTGCGGTTAGGCATGCGCTTCCAGAATAAACCTCTCATCCGCATTGAACACCTGATAAGCAGAATAACCCCCCTCCCTAATTATCTCAGCCAACGCTTTAGGAAATTCACTTGCTGCTTTCTCATCCCCACTAGCAGCTTCACCTTGCACTTTAAGATTATGGTAATTGGCCCGAGCCTTAAATCGCATAAACCAACCCCTACTAGCCGAAAACTCTTCACTTTCACTTTCTCCCCCCCTTTCTTTTTTCAACGCTTCAAACAACCTTTTAGCCTTTTCTTGAATAACCATTAAGCTCACTGGAATACGCCGTTGATTTTGATCTTCCAACCAAAGCACTAATAACCTTTCCATTTCGATAATTAAACCACTACGCTGTTTCGTTATCACTGTTGCTTTCATTGGAGCAGATCCTTTTACGTGTTCAACAATGCGCTCCTTATCTTTAAGGATAGTAGCCACGGTCGAACGGCTAAGGCCAAGCGATCGGCCAATGTTCGTTGGCGTTTCACCGTTTTTAGACCGCTTAATAATGTCTAATTTCACTTCCATGGTGATGGCCTTCCTTTTCTTCGATGCACTACCATCAGAAGAATCTGCCTTGCGCTTTGGAGCCATAATGAAGGGCAAAAAGTTAAAAAAAACGATCAAACACGTGAGAGAAAGAACAGGCAATCACAACCAAAAATGGCGTATGAGTGGAGCTGAGCGACGCCGTCTTCCTCGCCCACAACCACCGCAAAGCGTATTCATCCACCGCGCGCTAGAAACTAGTTCGCAATTGTTTACGTCGCTTACGACGCTAACGGTGTAAGACGGAACGACGCTTAATATTATTTTTATATTTTTATGGGGCGCGTTCGTAACGGCGAAACCGCGTAAGTCGGGACCGTCGTAACCCGAGGACCTACTGTACTCTAGGACTTCCTTTGTCTTCGGGAACACCGGGACCACCATGTGGGGGGAGTCTCTCTGGTTCCAGGTCTCCTTCAGGTTCCATTGAACTCCCCTGGGGGACTAGCTTCTCCAGCGACACGAGGTGGCCTATCAGTCTTTGCCAGTCCCTGGCTCTGGGCTGGTCCGACACGAAGGGCCGGAGGATCTGGTCTAAGTTGTCTAGTCTCTCCGTGGAAGGGAAAGCTCTCGCCGACCGGGAGTCCAGGACCAATCCGAGGTAGGTCATCCTGGTGGGGTTTATCAGTTGGGACTTCTCTAGGTTGATGATGATACCCAGGACGTTGCAGAACCGCAGGAGCTTCACGCCTTGCTCCCTCAGTACTTCCCCTGAGGCTGAAAGCAACAACCAGTCGTCCAGGTACCGAATCAGGCGGATGCCCTGTTCGTGCCCAGGGTGAGACTGTTGTGAAGACTCTCGTGAAGACCTGAGGGGCTGTGGACAGACCGAAGCAGAGGGTCTTGAACTGCAACACTTGGGTACCCCATTTCACCCTTAGGTACTTCCTACTGAAGGGGTGAACAAGGATTTGGAAGTATGCGTCCTTGAGGTCTATGGACATCATGAAGTCTCCCTCCCTGAAGGCCGCTAGGACCGACTTCTGGGTGTCCATCTTGAAATGGGTCTTGCAAACGAACTTGTTGAGGGCTGAGAGGTCTATGACTGGTGTCCAGCCCCCTGTCACTTTCTCCACCAGAAAGAGTCTGCTATAGAGCCCCGGGCCCGGGTTCTTGACTGGTTCTAAAGCCACTTTCGCCAGCATCACAGAGACCTCCTCTTGTAGGGCCGTCCTTCTCAAGGGGTTCTTGGGTGCCAACCACTCTGCCTGTTGATCTGGCATTAGAGGTGGGGGGTCCGCCAGGAAGGGCAACCTGTACCCTTCTTTCAGGACTGTTACGGTCCATGGATCTGCTCCGTGGTCTCTCCATGCTTGCCAAGAATATTTGAGGCATCCCCCCCACCTGAGGCTTCGGCAGGAGTAGGGGGCCTCTCTCCCTATCTCCTTCTAGAGGCGCGGCCTGAACAACCTCTTCTGGCTGCTGCATAGGCAAGGCCTGAAGGATGACTGCGTTGAAGACATTCCTCTATGGGAGGGCTGCGAAGACTGAGACCAGGCCGTAGTAGGGGCGTCTCTCCTGGGTTGACTAGGTGAGGCACGAGGAGGATGGGAGGCGTCGGAGGGCGCCCTTCTATGGGTAGGTCTTCTCGCTGGAGTGGGTCTGGAGTCTCCCGTATCCTTCAGCTTCCTGACCCTCTCTACCGTCTCTTCCACTGCCTTCAGGGGGAAAACTGAGTCATCCCACAGGGGTAGGCTCCTGAGGGACCTCGATTCTCTGTCGGGGAGCCTCCTTACGAGCTTGTTGAGCACCGTGTCCCTTTTTCGCAGAACCCAATTGGCGGCCTGCGCGATGGATTAGTACGAGAGAAACCTAAGGGCTTTACCTCCCGAGCTAATCAGCTCCTTCAGTAAGGCCTGGTTCTCCGGGATAGTGAGGTCGTAGGAGGACTGGAAGCCTACCAGCGTGGAGGCCCACCAATCCAGCCAGGAGGAAACGTTCACCAGGTCCTTGGCTATCTCCTCCATCATGGCAGCTTCTGAAGGGGAGAAACATATCGGGGCGGTAGTAGCCCTCTCTTCGGCTGCTCCTTGTCCAAGGATGGCGATTGCAGGCTCCACAGTACAGGGACCTGCGCAATGCCCTTCAGGAAGGTAAAACTGGCTCTGGGACTTTATGCCTTGAAGAAGCTTGGAGGAGCTCTGGGTCTTGGGGGCTTCTGCATGGTTGACCACGATCTTGTCCACGTGAGCCCTACCCAGCCTAACATCCCTAGCCAAAGGCAGGGCTAGCGAGGGTCTCTGGTGCACCGGGGCATCAACAAGCCTGCTGAGGCTCAAGAGCCAGACTTCGTCGGAGGAGGGCTCGGGTTCGTCCAGTCTGTGATGCCTCCGAATGAGTCCTATTACCCTCCTGTAGGCCGAAACTTCTCCGTTGTTACCCATTTCCTCCGTAGGACGCTCCGCTGCCTGTGACGGAGGTCGCCGCGCGGTTGGGAGGAAACATCTTGGAATGGTCCAACTTCGGCGGCTCAGGGCGTAGCACGGGCATCGACGTCGGGACGGAGGCCTCCGTCCTGGACTTATCCCTGCTTACGGAGGTCTAGGTAGATGCAGGCTTGCTCGTCGAAGGGAGTTGCTTGTCTCGTTCCTGCCGACTCGACATTGACTTGGAGGTCGGGACGCGGCTGCCAGACCGAAGGGGCGACTCTCTCCGCTGGGCAGATGGAGTCGGAACCTTCGTGGACTTATGCCTGTCCGCTGGGACCTGTATAGACGACTCCCTCCGTCGATCGTATCTGCCGCTGGATACTTACCTTACTGGTGAGCGATCCCTTGGGAGCCAGTTTGAAGGGCCCGGAACTGCTTGACATCTCAAGAAGTTTGCTACGAGGGATGACGACCCATTCTTCCCCCGGGGAGTCACTTCTCCTAAACTTCCTCCTGAGGGATCTAGAGCGCCTACCCCCGAGGCGGGATCTGGAGCGGGAGCGAGAACGAGAACGTCTCATGCGGGACCTCTCACGACATCTCCTATGATCCCTCGGGGCTCCGTCTTCCGAGGAGCAAGAGTAGGCTTCAACCGAAGAGCCCGACGACTTGCATGTTCTCACCAGCGGGCCCGACTCGTACTGCGTTGTTGATGGGTCCACGCGTCGCTCTATGGAAGAAAATGGCTGTAGGAAGACGGACGGAAACGTAGCTGAAGGCGCTGGAGGGGAGCGTGGGAGTTATTCGATGGGGGACCAGGTTTCAAAACCTTCCTCCATCCTCAACGGAGACCTGAAGGGCGTCTTGGACGGCACCCACGCGAGGGAGTCCGATGGCGGCGAGTCTTCCTTCTCGGCGGAACCCTCGGCTGCGGAAGCACCTGAAAAACACGCCCACGAGGCGGGAGAAGAGGTAGGCACAGTTTTTCCCCACATAGGATCATCTGAGGAGACGGGCCCTGCTTGCACCAGGGTTCCGTCCCCCGAACACACTCCTGTCCCTCCCTCAGGCCCCTCACTTGCTTGGAATGATGCCACAACACCACTATCCCGTAAATCAGTCTCCTGGGGAAGGGCCAGAGGCCTCTTCCCCACAACCAACTTACCTCGTCCTCTACTCTGGGTAGGGGAAGGCGGCAGCGAGGCTGTCTGACGATACGCCCGGCGAAGCTAGAGGAGAAGAGACGTCCGGCTTCTTAAGCGATCTCTTAAACGCCGCCTTCTTTTTGGTGCCGTAATGCATCTACTGCACCTAGTTCCAGGACTCGCACTCCAGACACGTGGCTGTAGGGGAACACGCACTGCCCCTACACGAAGAACACAAAGAGTGCGGGTCAACTTCAGGTTTCGACAGGAAAGCACCACACGATTTATCGGCCATAGGCCCAGGACAACGGCGGGGATGCTCCATTACGCACTAGTAAGGCACCGCGAGACACAGGAACACAAAGGGAAAGGATAAGAGGGAACACAAAGGTACCACGTGGGAACCGCGTGAGACACAAAGGGTCGCACTGGATAAGGAGAGCGTCGTGATGTTATCGCAACGCGACCAGAGAACTTACTGGGGATCGAGACCTGAGCAAGCATGCTCTCTGACCCGGGGTCGCCTCAGGGCGCGTATCACACCACCTGAGGTTACCCCTCATAGAAAACGGAAGTAGGGTAAACTACACAAAACTCTGGTCGGTTTGGAGGAGATACCAGATACTCCTAAGAAAGTAGTTCGAGGTAAGTACTCAGTGTTGGAACAAATTCCTATTTAATAAGATCCTATAAAATGCAATGTAAAAATGGAAATAATGTTTCTGCTCACTCATGCAAGTGCTATACAGTACTACTAACATTTTCTAACCAGTTGTAATACATTTATTTAAATATAAACATTACATTCTACATTTATCAAATTATAAATATTATATTCTATGGCATTTCATATTAAGAAAATATACTTAGATATATTGTATAGAATAAATTAAAATGTGCAAAAAATTCAAACAACTACCATGGTAAGAAATTAACTATGAGATATTATTTGCTGTTAAGTTATGTTCAAATAGATGTAACTGGCTAGCCCTGTAAGAGTTAAGCTTGACTCATTGGGTTGGTAAATCTGCTCCTTTTGACAATAATAATAAACATAGATGTAACTAATAAGTGAAAATCTAAAAGCAAGAAGGGCGATATTTAGGAGCCAAAGCTAAGTTTAAGCACATTTAAAGCATTCATAACCAAGAGTTACCTATGAAACTTACTGCAGCCTTGGTGTTCATCTGAATCGTCATCAGGACCACAATCTTTATCTATGTCACAAACCCAAGATGAAGCAATGCACCGACCTGATTTATGACACCTGTAAAAAATAAAAAATCAACCTAAAATAAATACCATCTGGTTGATCATTATCATTTGTTACATTTGTTCTAGTACTTTAAAAGAGAACAAAAATATAAAAAGTCAGCACTAGTAGATAATGACTTGCTGTAAATTCCAGTTTGTCATTTATCTATTCACAAACACACACAAAAATAATTTCAAATTAAAATCTTATTTCTATAATTATCTGATGTTCATACACATGTGCATGACTGTCAGGCAAGTATAGAAATGAGAAATTTTATTATTTAAATTCTATTTGTTTCTATGAACTTTTCCTAATCATATTGCTTCTCTCTCAAAGCTTAACCATAAAACGAGGCAGTTTAGTTTCCCTTACTACTTTATATATTTTAATATTCATTCTCCTTTACTTCTTCATTACTTTTTATATGTGGGAAAATAAATTACTTCAAATTACATTTCTTCACTGATTATTGCATTTTTTTTAAAATATGCAATTCAGATTTGGGGAGTTTGAAAACATTTCAAATAAAAAATTAATTGTTTGAATTCAGACTACCTAACTTATAACACCCCTCTATTGCTAAACATCACAAATTTTAAGTAATTTGTATTTTTCCTAACAGTACTTACCTCGAACTACTTTCTTAGGAGTATCTGGGATCTCCTCCCATCCAACCAGAATTTTGTGTAGTTTACCCTACTCCCATTTTCTATGCTTGGTAATCTCTGGCGGAGTGATACGCGCTCAGAGACGACCCGGGGTCAGAGAGCAAGCTTGCTCAGGTCTCGATCTCCAGTAAGTTTTGACAAATAGGTTTCTATTAAGTCCTGTACGGCACTCGGGGTAGGATGGGCGGGCCATAACCAGAAAGTAGTTCGAGCTAAGTACTGTTAGGAAAAATACAAATTACTTAAAATTTGTGATTTGTTCCAACAGGAAGTACTTACCTCGAACTACTTTCTTATGAGACTTATACCTTAGGAGGTGGGAGTGTACCACAGGACCCAGAGACCGTGATGAGGAGAGAAAAGGGGGGAAACCTAAATAGGAGGCTAGGTTCTGCTGACCCTCCGAGAGAAAACACGAGAAATAGGTAAAACTACCCAAAAAACTATCTTAGTTAAAGGATTAGGGTCATTTCAGGGTAGGTAATAAGGGAACAAGGGGGGGGGGGTAAGGAAGGAACCTGTGTCTCTTGGACTTACTGCTCGTGGTTTCCCCTGGGGCTACACCTTTAAATCTTTTGAAGCGCTGAAATGACGGGACCAAGAGAGAATCCGTCCAGGGACCTCCTTAAACAATCCTTCAAGTAGTGGGCTGTGACGGTTGACTGACTAGCCCAAGTACCTGCCCACAGGATTTGGTCGACTGCCATGTTCTTCTCAAAGGCCAACGAAGTACTAAGCCCTATGATGTCGTGGGGTCTAGGCTTACCCGGAATAGGAATCCCTGCACTACTGTAGGCTCTCATGATCACTTGCCGTAGCCAGAAGGAGATCGTATTTTTGGAGACTGGTTTCTTAACTAATCCTGAAGAAATGAACAGACTCTTGATTTTGGGTCTAAGACCGGCTGTCCTCTCCAAGTCCCTCGGGTTGTCCGAACGAGGGATTGCCGGCACCGAGAATCCTTCAAACTTGGGGTCCCAGACTGCTGGGTTCTGGGTCTTGGCCACGAAGGATGGTACGAACCTGAAGGTAGCTTCACGCCAGCCCTTCCAGTGTGACACCTCGTATGAAAGTCCATAAAGCTCCCCTACCCGTTTTGTTGATGCCAGCGCTAACAGAAAAACTGTCTTGAGGGTGAGCTCCTTGTCCAAGATGTCCTTTAGGGGTTCAAAGGGAGGTTCTGACAGCATCTTCAGGACTCTAGCCACATCTCACTGGGGCACCCTAACTGCTTGAGGGGGGCACGATTGCTCGAAGCTCTTGATGAACCTCGAGATGTCTGGAGGAACCTGGGTTGATGCCCTTCAGGAGGAAGACTTGTCCTAGGGCAGCTCGGACTCCTTTAATGGCTAGGATGGACATTTTTACCTCGTCCCTAAGATAGACTAGGAAGTCAGCTATCTCCGGGATGGAGGCTTTCAACGGCTTGATGTTCTTCGCGACGCACCATTTCGTGAAGGTAGCCCATTTAGCCTGGTACACAGTGGCTGACAACCGTCTCAGATAACCTGACATCCTTGTTGCGGTCTTCGCCGAATACCCTTCCTTCCTCGGGAGACGCTCGATAACCTCCTCGCGTGAAGGCAGAGGGACCGAGGGTTTTCGTGAAACTTTTGAAAGTGTGGCTGCCGGAGGAGGTCTGATCTGTCCGGAAGGGCCCAAGGTGGAAGGTGCGCCAGTTCCTTTAGATACGCGAACAACTCTCTCTCCGGCCACCAAGGCGTTACCAAAGTCATCCACAGGTTGTCCGCTCTCCTCACCCTGTTGAGGACTTGTCTGAGCATTCCGAAGGGAGGGAAGGCGTAAACGTCGAGGTTGTCCCAAGGATGCTGGAAGGCGTCCTCGAACGCAGCCCCCGGATCTGGCACAGGAGAACAAAACACGGGGAGCTGTGCGTTCAGCCTTGTGGCGAAGAGGTCTATTACTGGCGAGCCCCACTTCTGAATCAGAGTCTTGGCCACTTCTGGGTGCAAGGACCACTCGGACCCCACCACTTGACCCATTCTGCTGAGGCCGTCGGCCAGGACGTTTCTCTTCCCTGGAATGAATCTGGCCGAGATCTTGATCTGCTCCATTTCGGCCCATTCCAGGAACTCCAACATGAGGCCGCACAACTCCTTCAATTTTAGCCCTCCTTGCTTCTTTATGTGGACCACCACCGTGGCGTTGTCGCACATCAGTGCCACGGTGTTTCCCCGGAGCCTCTGAATGAACTCTAGGCACGCCCTTTGCACTCCCATCATTTCCAGTACGTTTATGTGCAGGTTCTTCTCTTCGGCTACCCATCTTCCTCTCGCTGTGCTGTCGAGGAGATGAGCAACCCAACCCTCATTGGATGCGTCCGTGAACAGGAGCATCTCCAGAGGGTCGGCTGCACAGGGCATCCCCTTGAGGGTGTTCGATCTGTCGTGCCACCACTCGAGGACCTCCTTCGTCTCCGGGGACATCGGGACCACCTTGTGCGGGGAGTCTCTCTGGTTCCAGCCCTCCTTCAGGTTCCATTGTACTCCCCTGAGTTTGAGTCTCCCCTGTGGGACTAGCCTCTCCAATAACATGAGGTGGCCTATCAGCCTCTGCCAGTCCCTGGCTCTCCTGGGCTGACCCGACAGGAAGGGCCGTAGGATCTGGCCCAAGTTGTCCAGTCTCTCCGCGGAAGGGAAGGCTCTCGCCAACCGGGAGTCCAGTCTCGCCAACCGGGAGTCCAGGACCATCCCGAGGTAGGTCATCCTGGTGGAGGGTATCAGTTGGGACTTCTCCAGGTTGATGGTGATACCCAGGACGTTGCAGAACTGCAGGAGCTTCGCGCCTTGCTCCCTCAGTACTTCCCTTGAGGCTGAAAGCAACAACCAGTCGTCCAGGTACCGAATCAGGCGGATGCCCTGTTTGTGTGCCCAGGCTGAGACTGCCGCGAAGATCCTCGTGAAGACCTGAGGGGCTGTGGAGGGATGTACAGGGACCTGGAAGTATGCGTCCTTGAGGTCTATGGACATCATGAAGTCTCCTTCCCTCAAGGCCCCTAGGACCGACTTCGGAGTCTCCATCTCAAAGTCGGTCTTGCACACGAGCCTGTTGAGGGCTGAGAGGTCTATGACTGGTCTCCAGCCCCCTGTTGCTTTCTCCACCAGGAAGAGTCTGCTGTAGAACCCTGGACCTGGGTTCTTGACTGGTTCCATTGCCCCTTTCGCCAACATAGCAGAGACCTCTTCTTGTAGGGCCGTCCTTCTCAAGGGGTCCTTCGGTGCCAACCATTCCGCCTGTAGATCTGGTATCAGAGGTGGGGGGTCCACCAGGAAGGGCAACCTGTACCCTTCTTTCAGGACTGTCACGGTCCATGGGTCCGATCCGTGGTCCCGCCATGCTTGCCAAGAATGTTTGAGGCATCCCCCAACCTCAGGCTTCTGCAGGAGTAGGGGGCCTCTCTCCCTATCTCCTTCAAGAGGCGTGGCCCGATCGACCTCTTCTGGCGGCTGAATAGGAGGGCCTGAAGGCTGACTGCGCAGCCAACGTTCCCCTACGGGAGGGCTGCGAAAGTTGCTGCCAGGATGTAGTAGGGGCGTCTCTCCTGGGCTGGTTAGGTGAGGCGCGAGGCGGGAGAGCGACGTCAGAGGGTGTCCTTCTATGGGTGGGTCTTCTTGCTGGAGGGGGCCTGGGTTCTCCCACATCCTTGAGTTTCCTCACCCTCTCCACCATCTCTTCCACTTCCTTGAGGGGGAAGACTGAGTCGTCCCACAGCCACAGTGGAAGGCTCCTCAGGGACCTCGCTTCTCTGTCAGGGAGCCGCCTTCCTGGTCTGCTGAGCACAGTGTCCCTTTTCCTCAGTATCCAGTTGGCGGTCTGTGCTATGGATTGATAGGAAAGGAACTTTAGGGTCTTACCTCCCGAGCTAATCAGCTCCTTCTGCAAGGCCTGATTCTCCGGGAATGAGAGGTCGTGCGAGGACTGGAACCCTACCAGCGTGGAGGCCCACCAATCCAGCCACGATGACACGTGAACTAAGTCCTTGGACAGCTCCTCCATCATGGAAGTCTCTGCCGAGGAAAAACAAACTGGGGCAGTGGTAGCCCTCTCCTCTGCTGCTCCCTGTCCCAAGATGGCGACTGCTGGTTCCACCGCACAGGGCCCCGCGCGATGTCCTTCCGGGAGGTAGAACCGGGACTGTGTCTTCAAGCCCTGGAGAAGTCTATAGGCGCTCTGGCTCTTGGGAGCTTCCGCATGGTTGGCCACGATCTTGTTAACGTGCGCCAATCCAAGCTTCACATCTTTAGCCAAAGGGAGGGCTAGTGAAGGCCTCTGTTGTACAGGCGCATCCACCAGCCTGCTAAGGCTCGAGAGCCAGACTTCGTCAGTAGAGGGCTCTGGTTCGTCCAGCCTATGGTGTCGCCTGATGAGGCCTATCACCCTCCTGTATGCTGAAACCTCCGCTGGTGAACCTTCTTCCCCGTCCTCTACATTCTCCGTTGGGCGTCCCAGTTCTCGTGACAGAGGACCTCCAACGGAGGGAGCCGTACGTGGAGGAGACATCTTCCTGGAGTGGGCCAGTCTCCTCGCTTCAGGCAGTAGGACGGGCATCGCTGCTGGAACGGAGACCTCCGTCCTGGATTTATCCCTTCTTCCGGCGGACCAGGGGTCTGCGGGCTTGCCCGTCAAGAAAAGGAGTTTCTCTCGCTCCGGACGATGCATCGTAGATCTTGAGACCGGGACGCAGCTGCCAGACCGAAGGGGCGACTCTCTCCGCTGGGCGGATGGAGTCGCAACCTTCGCGGACTTATGCCTGTCCCTTGGTGCCTCATGCGACGAATCCCTCCGTCGGTCATACTTACTGCTGGAGACAAAACCTACAGATGAGCGGGACCTAGGGCGCCACCCTGAGGTGCCCGGGACTGCTGTAGCCCCCAGGAGTTGGCTACGGGGGATGGAGACCCGCACCCATTCTTCCTCCGGCGAAACGCTTCTCCTGAACTTTATCCTGGGGGATCTAGAACGCCTACTTACGTGGCGGGATTTTGAATGGGAACGCGAGCGAGATCGCCTCCTGCGGGACCTATCTCGCCGTCTCCTATGGTCTCTCGGGGCTCCGTCTTCCGATGAGTAGGAGTAGGCCTCGACCGAGGAGCCCGAAGACCTGTAGGACCTCGCTGAAGGACCTGAATCACGCCGCGTTGCTGGTGGTTCTACATGGTGTTCGGTCGGCGACGAAGGCTCCATGAAGACGGCCGGGAACGTAGCTGAAAGCGTTGGAGGGAAGCGGGGGAGCTCCTCGCTGGGGAACCAGGTCTCAAACTCCTCTTCCATCATCAGGGGAGATCTGAAGGGAGTCTTCAGAGGCGCCCACACAAGGGTGTCTGACGGCGGCGTATCCTCCTCCTCGGCGGCACCCTCGGCTGCTGACGCACCTGAAAAACCTGCCCAAGAGGCGGGAGAAGAGACTGCAGCAGTTTTACCCCACATCGGATCGGCCGACGAGACGGGACCTGCTTTCACCAAGGCTCCGTCCCCCGAATACACACCCGCCCCTCCCTCAGGGCCCCCACTTGCCTGGACCGAAGACACAATCCCACTGTCAGGTAAATCAGACTCCTGGGGAAGGACCACAGGCCGCTTCCCCGCAACACTTACCTCGACCCCTACCCTGGGTAGGGGAAGACGGCAGAGAGACTCTGTCCGAAGGGACGCCGGGCGAAGCGAGAGGCGAAGAGTCGTTGAGCTTCCTAGGAGAATGTCGAGAGGCCTTCTTCTTCTTGGTGCCGTATCGCACCCACTGCACCTCATTCCAGGACTCGCACTCCGGACACGTGGCTGTAGGGGAACACACACTGCCCCTACACGAAGAACACAAGGAGTGCGGGTCAACTTCGGGGTTAGAGAGGAAAGCGCCAAACTATATGCCGGCCATAGGCCCAGGGCAATGACGCGGACGCTCCATAACGCACTAGTAAGACACCGCGAGACACAAGAAAGGATAGGGAAGGACACAAAGGGACCACGCATGGACCGCGTGAGACACAAAGGGGTCGGGGACACAAAGGGTCGCACTGGGTTAAGAGAAAACGTCGGGATGTTAACGCCAACGCGACCAAAAACTTACTGGGGATCGAGACCTGAGCAAGCATGCTCTCTGACCCCGGGTCGTCTCTGAGCGCGTATCACTCCGCCAGAGATTACCCCGCATAGAAAATGGGAGTAGGGTAAACTACACAAAATTCTGGTCGGATGGGAGGAGATCCCAGATACTCCTAAGAAAGTAGTTTGAGGTAATTACTCTATGTTGGAACAAATATACAATTATGTCCGAACACCAGATGTAAAGTATACGTACAGTATTCTACAGTACTCTCATCTCCTTGGAATTAGTGCAAAACTTACCTCTTCATCAGCAAATGCAGCCACTCCCCTAACTTTTATATTTAAAATCCATATCAATTTCAATTATCAATAGTCTATAACCAATTTCGCTCATGTTTTATATCTTTAATGTTAGAAAACTACAGTATTAATCATGGATGCAAAACATTGGTTTACACTTTTGTATGAACGTATGACAACTTCACAACTTATTAAAAGATCCAATAACAGTATTGTACCTATTCTATAGAAGAGAATTATAAAAAACAATAATTTGATTGTATAATGACATATGAATACAAAAATATATGTTAATACTTACCTAAATTTATTTTGTGGGCACTGAGGAAGCGTACATTCTTCTGGGCTCTCATCAGATCCATCTTCACAGTCTCTGTCCCCATCACACACCCAATAGGCATCAATACAATGGTTGTTTCCACACTTGAACATGTCCTCATGGCACTGAGCAGCCTCTGAAAAATATTATTCTATATGTCTTCCTCATAACAGGGTAATATTTTCCACATCTTATATCTTGAATCCGTAGAACTTTGGAAGTTCAAAATTTTTGTAAATTCATAGGTTGACATAAGTCTCGTTTTATAGTTTATACTGATCAATTTAACGTTACTGATCTTAAAATAATCTATATTTTCTATTCAATTATAAGTCCTATACAGGAACCCACTGTGGGTCACAAAGTCACTGAAGATATGTGGGAACAGGCCTTGAAATTAAAACTTATCGATTCTATATTCATACACCATTATTATTATTATTAATAATATTGCTATCATTATTATTATCATTATTACTAGCTATGCTAAAACTCTAGTTGGAAAAGCAGGATACTATAAGCCCAAGGGTTCCAACAGGGGAAATAGCCCAGTGAGAAAAGAGAATAAAGAAACTAATAGAATAGTGTATCATTATTATTATCATTATTACTAGCTATGCTACAACTCTAGTTGGAAAAGCAGGATACTATAAATCCAGGGGCTCCAACAGGGGAAATAGCCCAGTGAGAAAAGAAAATAAAGAAACAAATAGAATAGTGTACCAAGAGACCTCTAATCCAAGACAGTGGAAGACCATGGTACAGAGGCTATGGCATACCCAAGACTAGCGAGCAATGGTTTGATTTTGGAGTGTCCTTCTCTTAGAAAAACTGCTTTCCATAGCTAAAGAACCTCTTCTACCCTTACCAAGAGGAAAGTAGCCACTAAACAATTACAGTGCATTAGTTAACCCCTTAAGTGTTGAAGAGATTTTTTTTATCCAAGTGTTATCAGGGGTATGAGGAAAGAAGGGAATATAAGCCAGACTATTTGGTGTATGTGTAGGCAAAGAAAAAATATGCTATAACCAGAGAGGGAGCCTAGGTAATACTATCTGGCCAGTCAAAGGACCCAATAACACTAGCAGTATTATCTCAATGGCTGGCTGGTGCCTTGGCCAACCTGCTACCCACACTAACAAAAGAGATTCAAGATATATAAGATCAAACAGAGCATTGCTCTTACTTTTACAAACTTGATACAAAATAAATTTTGAGAAAAAGTATATGAAAACTAGCATTGCACCAACTTACCACAGATTCCACCAGGAGACATGTCTTCATCACTGTTGTCTAGACAGTCATTGTCACCATCACATAAGTATCTTTCATCAATGCATCGAAGATTTTTCTTACACTGGAACTGATCTTCATTGCAAAAGGTGGGCTGTAAGAATCAATAATTTTATCCTAACATATAGAACACACATTCAAGAATTGCACTTTACTTACAACTTGCACTTTATTTACAAAACCTAATCCATGTGGTTTATATAAATCATTCATTAAAAAGAAAAAACTAATTTTGCTAAAAATATTCCAGTGATATACAAAGCATTGTATTAGCAAAAATCTTAAATCAAATGCAATTTATGACGACAACAAATTATTTCAATCAATATTTTTCTTGTGACTTTGTGTAATAATCATTGTGTATCATTCTCAATTCCAATATAATCAATAACTTTGTTTATGGCACTACCCCTTCAGGAAAGTAAATTTTATTCTTACAATTCATATATTTTTGCAATTTAGTTTCAAATCAAAATCTTATAACTTATACTTTTCATTTAATTTCTCTAAGGATTGTACTTCAAGTGAAGTTATATTTATCACTTCTCACAAAGTACATGTTAAAGATTAACAATATTCTTAGACAAAAAATTTGTCAACTTCAAAAAATAATACCTGAGTAAAGTTTTTTATGGGATGGCATAAATTAGAATGGAGAGCATCTTGTTCAAAACCTGTTGCACAGTCACAATGAGGACCGTTTGGAGTGGCAAGGCACAAATGATCACATTCCATGCTTCCATCTGTACAATTATTACTATCTGCCAAAAAATCAAAATTTTTATTATAATAAAATAATTACTTTAATAACTTACACTAATCTAAAATACATTCAATGATATGTGTATTAAATCTAACATTATATCTGAATTTGAAAATAAACATTTGAATATAACTTTGAAATTTGAGTCCTCACTACTAATCAATATGATTAATGCAGCACTATATTTCATATTCTAGACCAATGAAAAGAAAAACCTACAGAGATTTACTGATGATAAAAGCAAAGAAATAAAATATGGAATGGTATCTTGAAATGAAAATAAAAGCATTAAAATAACAGAGTTGATGATTTTTTGAAACAAAATTATCAAATCATCTTAGGTACTCTGTGCATAACTACTTTCCCCAAGCTGAGTATTCATTCCTTGAATGAAGTTAAGAGCACCCAACAACAGTTAGGAGACTACTTTCTGTGATGTGATTGAATTACCTCATAGAGCTAATAATCAAAGAGCATATGCTAAAATTAAACCAAGAAGGGCAGTAGAACCTGATGGCATACCAGTCAAAGCGAGAGACATTTTCGAAAGTTTAGGGATCAATATATTGTGGGACCTGATGTGCAAGATCCATCACAAAAAGCCTATCCCACACATCTTTGGAAAGGTCAAGAAGTCCCAACAAATAATATCAAGGATAATATGACAAATTCGTAGATAATTTGTATTTTTCCTAACTATACAAACCTTAGCTATTTAATAGGGGCTATTACTTTCGGCGCAGCTGAAATGATGAGCCATTAGAATTTTAACGAGGGTTTACTACCCCACCGCTAGTTAGTGGGGGGTAGGGAGGGTAGCCTGCTACCCCACCCCCCTCACACACACCTGTGCTTGAGCTCACTTTGCTTGGAGGTAGGACTTCAAGGGGTGATAGGGCTGGCGGGCAAGTTTAATCAAGTAGCTAAGGTTTGTATAGTCAGGAAAAATACAAATCATCTACGAATTTGTCATTTGTTCCGTAACTGACATACAAACCACGCTATTTAATAGGGGTGACTCACCCATTAGGAAGGGTGGAAAGTCCCTGCCAGTACTGGCTTTTGGCTTTGCCAGGGGACTCAATATTTGAGTGTGTTCGCACTCAGTAATAAGGAGTCCCTGCACCTCGCTAGAACCTTGCTACGCAAGGACTGTGGCCTACGCAAGCTGTGTGTGAAGGTATAATAAAGTGTGACTCATCCTAGGAAGATGACCTGTAGTTCTTTAGATGGAAACTTTAGGCTAGGACTCTCCCAATACCACCTCGTCAGGGTATGGGGACGAGACAGTATAATCTTAATACTAGGAACACAAGAAAACATGGTTTACCTGCAGTGGTTTGAGGTCAGCTGTGCAGAGAACCCAGGATGCTGCTTTCCCCAAGAGAGGGGAAGATGAAGAAAAGAATAAGGGCCAGACAAACCTTTTCATTCATGCAGACTAAGACCGGGTAACAATGCCCTCAACCTTCTGCTACTTGTCCACTAAGGAGACTGAGGTTTTAAACCAGCTGTTGTTCAGCCACCACAGGGCCGATAGAAAACATATCGAGCCTCCTGTGGGTCACGTCTTGCAGGTAGTGGGCTGTGAAAGTCGTCTGACGTTTCCACACCCCAGCTTGAAGAATCTGCGTCACCGAGAAATTTTTCTTGAAGACCAGGGACGTAGCTACGCCCCTGACATCATGTGCTCTAGGGTGCCGTGACGGAGGAGGGTCTGGATTCAGCGACAGATGGATCACCCTACGAATCCATGCCGAGATGGTGTTCTTGGTGACCCTCCTCTTAGTCCTCCTAGCACTAACAAACAATGCTTGCACCTGGGGATGGACTGCAGCCGTTCTTTTGAGATATAGCCTCAGACTCCTTACTGGGCACAGTAGGAGATGGTCTGGGTCATCTGTTACAGAACGAAGACTCGAAATCTGGAAGGAGTCGAACCAAGGGTCCGGCATGCCCGGATTTTGAGTCTTAGCAATAAACTCAGGGACGAATTCGAACGTTACCTCCCCCCATCCCCTTGAATGGGTGATGTCATATGAGAGACCATGAAGTTCACCGACTCCCTTGGCCGAAGCCAATGCTAGTAGGAACACTGTCTCCCAAGTTAGGTGGCGATCTGAAGCCTGGCGTAATGGTTCATAGGGAGGTCTCTTAAGAGACCTGAGAACTCGAACCACGTTCCATGGAGGAGGTCTCACTTCCGACTGAGGACAGGTAAGTTCATAACTTCGTATGAGTAGGGAAAGTTCCAGCGAGGAAGAAATGTCCATTCCTTTGAGCTAGACTTAAGGCTGAGCGATAGCCTTTCCCCGCCGACACTGAAAGGCGCATTTCTTCCCGCAAATACACGAGGAACTCCGCTATTGCTGGAATAGTGGCATCGAGTGGAGAGATACCCCTCCCACGACACCAACCACAGACGACTTTCCACTTTGCCTGGTAAACAGATGTGGATGATTTTCGCAGTTGTCCAGACATCCTAATCGCAACTTGTTGCGAAAATCCTCTCTCAGCGAGGAGATGCTGGATAGTCTCCGGGCGTGAAGTCGTAGCGAAGCTATGGCTTTATGGAAGATGTTGGCATGTGGTTGTCTGAGTAGATCGTGTCGCGGAGGGAGTTCTCTCGGAAGTTCCGTTAGGAGCTGCAGAAGGTCCGGAAACCATTCCGCGTGATGCCATAGCGGAGCTATGATGGTCATTGAAAGATTGACCGATATTCTGGTCTTGTTGAGCACCCTCCTCATCAGACAGAACGGGGGAAAGGCGTACACGTCGATGTTGTCCCACCGTTGTTGGAAGGCATCTTGCCAGAGCGCCTTGGGATCCAGGACTGGGGATCAGTACAGTGGAAACTTGAAGTTCAGCGCTGTCGCGAACAGATCCACAGTCGGGGAACCCCACACAGTCAGGACTTTGTTGGCTACTAGATGATCCAAAGACCACTCGGTACTCACTATCTGAGACGCTCTGCTCAGATTGTCGGCGAGCACATTCCTCTTGCCTGGAATAAAACGTGCCGATAGTGGTCGAGTGGACTTCGGTCCATCTCAGTATCTCAACTGCAAGATGGGATAGCTGTTCGAAAAGGTACCTCCTTGCTTGTTGATGTAAGCCACTACTGTGGTGTTGTCGCTCATCACCACCACAGAGTGACCCGCCAGGTATTGTTGGAACTGCTGAAGGGCCAAAAAAACAGCCTTCATCTCTAGAAGATTTATATGGAGGCACTTTTCTGATTCTGACCACAGGCCTGAGGTCCTTTGGTGCAGAAAGTGGGCCCCCCACCCTTTCTTTGAGGCGTCCGAAAACAGCATCAAAGGACAAGAAGATCCACTCCTCTTCGTAGGTTCTCGTCTCTCACCCACCACCGGAGGTCCGTCCGTTCCGCAGGTCCCATAGGGATCATACGTCCGGGGAATCGCAACCTTGATTCCACCAGGACTTGAGTCGCCACTGGAGGGATCTCATCCTGAGGCGACCGTTGGGAACTAGATGAGCCAAGGATGAGAGGTGACCGAGGAGACGTAACCACGATTGGGCTGGAAGCTCTTCTCGTCTGAGGAAAGGGCTTGCGACCCTCCTCAGCCTTGCAATCCTGTCGTCTGATGGGAAGGCTTTGTGGAGATTGGCGTCTATAATCATGCCTAGGTAAACCAGTCTTTGAGTGTGAAGCAGAGAGGACTTCTCGAGATTTACCATGATCCCCAGATCCTGGCAAAGTCCCAGAAGTTTGTCTCGGTGTCGAAGAAGGGATGACTCCGAGTCTGCTAGGATCAGCCAGTCGTCCAGATAAGGGAGGAGACAGATGCCGATCCTGTGTGCCCACGAAGATATTAGGGTGAAAACACTGGTGAAAACCTGTGGTGCTGTGGAGAGACTGAAACACAGCACTGGTACACCTTGTTGTCTAGGCTGTATCTTAAGTACTTCCTTGAAGACGGATGGACTGGGATCTGGAAGTAGGCGTCCTTCAGATCCAGTGTACACATGAGGTCTTGCGGTCTCACTGCAAGTCTGACCGTGTCTGCGGTCTGCATGCTGAACGGAGTTTGCTTGACAAACTTGCTCAGAGCTGAGAGGTCGATGACTGGTCTCAAGCCTCCAGACGCCTTCTTTACAAGAAAGAGTCGACTGAAGAAGCCTGGAGACCCGTCGAGGACCTCTTGGAGAGCGCCCTTCTTCAACATGGTCTGGACCTCTGCCCGAAGGGCCTGCCCCCTTGCTGATCCTATGGCAAGGGAGCTCAATGACACTGGATTCGTCGTCAGGGGAGGTAGAGATGTTGTGAAGGGGACGTGATATCCCTAACTGATTACGGAAATCGTCCAGGAATCGGCCCTGAATTGCTGCCACCTGTCTGCGCAACTTTGTAGGCATCCCCCCACTGGTGGACATGGAGGGGGACTGCCAATTCCTAGCGTTTGCGACCTCGGCTGCTCCCTCTAGGATTCTTCCCTCCCCTGGAGGACTTCTTGCCTTTCCTGTCCTTGACAGGAAAGGGCTTAGACACCACTGTCTTCGCTGCCGTTGTTCGGTTTCGTGGTCTTGGTAGGGCGTGGCTGTTGGGGTGCTGGAGGTTTATAGGGCTTGGATGTCAAAGCCCTATGTAGGAGGGAGTCTTGGTGGGACTTCCTCCACCTCTCAGCAGCATGCTCCACGTCCTTAGGCTCAAACAGGTTCGTTCCCATAAAGGAAGAATGTCTGAGCCTGCTGATATCGGTGCTAGGGACCTTCTGGTGGAACCTCTCGACACCGCATCCCGACGTTTCAGGATGGTGTTTGCCCACAAGTTCGAGACTTGGTGGGCCAGAAACTAAATCATGCGAGTGCCTGGGAGTAAAAAGGTCTCCATAGCTTTCCTGGTACGTTCTTTGGATAAATCCTCCTAACATAACAGGATACCTAAGGTCCCTAGCCAGATATCCAGCCACGAAGTGGCCTGCATGGCACACTTCGCAACCTTCTCCTGACTAAGGATCTCAGTCGCCGAGAATGAGACCCGCCGGTTAGAGAGTCTCTCAAGAGGGATTCCCCTGGTAAGCTCTTCCAATGAATGGTGAAGGGGAAGAGCTAAACAAGGCTCCTCTACGATCTCGAAGTACCTCCTCTGCTGTACACAAGGAGGTGGGAGAAGCTTGTTGTCGGCATTGGATCGGCTGGAGGAGGCAAGCTAGGAGAGCTGGACTGCGATCTTGTCCCTGGCACTCTTAACCCCTTGAGACCAGAGCAAAGGTGCACTGGCCTTAGAGGGTTTTTGAGTCCCAAAAACTCGGTCCAAGTCCGTGTCTTTGCCCTCCCGAGGAGGAATCTCTGGGTCCGCAAATGCGACGATGGTAACCTTACCGCGCGGTCCTGCAGCCTTGCGCGTGGGAGGGTATTAGCGATCGCGCTGGGGAGCGTGCTGGCGCTTGCACGATGGGGAATACCCGGGGTCGCGCGCGGGTTACTGATGGCGCGCGCAAGGGCGGTTGCGAGGGCGCGCGCGGGGGAGTGATGACGCGTAGTGGCGTGCGCAGGAGACTTCATAGAATGCGCAGGAATCAGATTGCGCGCTTGCGCGCGCGAGAGTGAATCTTCGCGCGTGCGCGGGCGTGCAGGATCAAGGTGAAGAGTCCGTGCAGGCGAGAGACCGTGTGCTCTAGAAGTCGATGGGCGCGCGCGCAGGAGAGATATCTCTTGCGCGTGGACGCGCAGCTGGAACCTGCGTGCGTTGGCGCGCCTCTTGTGGGTGCACATCAGGAGGAAATGGGCATGGTTCTAAACTTCCCTACTGCGCCCAAATCCGAAGATCGTGGGCGCGCAGGAGATCGTTGGCGCGCAGGAGATCGTTGGCGCGCAGGCGAGCGCTGGTGCGTTGATGAATGCTGGCGCGGAGAAGAACGATGGCGCGCATGGTGTGCAGAAGGTTGAGGGCGCGCAGTAGCACGTAGGCGAGCAGGTGAGCGCTGACACGCAGGTGAGCACTGACATGCTTTATCAGGAACCTCGGCAGAATGTGCTCGCTGGCGCGCTATATCGGCAACAGTAGGAGAGCCCCTGTGCGCTAACTCCGAAACCTCAGAGAGGTCAACTGAACATTGGCGCGCATGTTTTGCAAGGCGAGTAAGGGACGTATGCGCTAATTTGCGCGTACACTCTTGTTGCCCCGAAGGGACCAGTGCCTGTTTTATAAAAACAGGTTTGGTTGGCGCCCACAGCCCATCAGCAGCCAGGAACGGCAACGGCAGGTCAGCAGGTCTGACGGGTGGAAGGTAGGCGTGTCTTTTGTAAAGACGACCTTCCACCAAAGGGGATCGCGAACGATCCGCAGAGAGGTCCAGGGTTGTAGCAGGAACAGTCGGAGATCGATGACGAGGCTCCTCTGGGGCGGACTAGGGCGATGACGACCTTACCGTGCGGTGTCCTGCAGCCTCGCGCGTGGGAGGGTATTGGCGATCGCGCGATGGGGAATACCCGGGGTCGCGCGCGAGGGAGATTGCGAGGGCGCGTAGGGGCGCGCGCAGGAGACTTCATAGAGTGCGCAGGAATCAGATTGCAAGCGAGGGTGAATCTTCGCACACGCGGGCGTGCAGGATCAAGGTGAAGAGTCCGTGCAGGCGAGAGACCGTGTGCTCTAGAAGTCGATGGGTGCGCGCACGCAGGAGAGATATCTCTTGCGTGTGGGCGCGCAGCTAGAACCTGCGTGCGTTGGCCCGCCTCTTGTGGGCGCACATCAGGAGGAGATGGGCGTGGGCCCGCAACCTCGTGGGTGCCTGTAAGGCGCGCTGGCGAGGGATGGCGCGCAGGTGAAGGTAGACGGCGCGTCAGCGAGCGATGGCGCGTTGGAGAGCGCTGGCGAGTAGGGAAAGTTCTAAACTTCCCTACTGCGCCCAGATCCGAAGATCGTGGGCGTGCAGGAGATCGTTGGAGCAGAGAGCGCTGGCGTGTTGGTGAATGCTGGCGCGCATGGTGCGCAGAAGGTTGAGGGTGCGCAATAGCGTGTTGGCGAACAGGTGAGCGCTGACCGTAGGTGAGCGCTGACGCGCAGGTGAGCGCTGGCGCGCAGGTAAGCGCTGGCGCGCAGGTGAGCACTGGCGCGCTTTATCAGGAACCTTGGCAGAAGGTTCGGGCTGGCACGCAGGTGAGCGCTGGCACGCAGGTGAGCGCTGGCGCGCAGGTGAACGCCGACGCGCTTTAACAGGAACCTCGGCAGAAGGTGCACGCTGGCGCGCTATATCGATAACAGTAGGAGAGCGCCTGTGCGCTAACTCCGAAACTTCAGAGAGGTCAGCTGAACACATAAGGGACGTATACGCTAATTTGCGCGTACGCTCTTGTTGCCCCGAAGGGACCGGTGCCTGTTTTATAAAAACAGGTTTGGTTGGCACCCACAGCACATCAGCAGCCAGGTACGGCGATGGCAGGTCAGCAGGTCTGACGGGTGGAAGTTCGGCGTGTCCTTTGTAAGGACGACCTTCCACCGAAAGGGATCTCGAACGATCCGTAGAGAGGTCCAGGGTTGTAGCAGGAACAGTCGGAGATCGATGACGAGACTCCTCTGCGGCGATGACGACGAACCGAAGAGGCACCTCCCCACACCCTTGTGAGGTGAAGGAAGGCGAGCCTTCTGGCGTATGCGCCCTCTGGGCGCCGTTGGGTCAGCAAGCTGACCATCAGCAGTCCTCCGAAGAGGAGTCTCTGTGAGTGAACTCCCCCGAGGGGGAGAATCACCGGCAGGAGAGACTGTTGGACTTAGTTCCTCCCTCGAAGGATGAGCAAAGGGAGAAACTAAGCCTTCAGCTACAGCAGGTTAAGCAGTTGCAGAGGCATTAGGAGATACCGCATCGGATACCTCTGCCACCACAACCTCGACGAAAGACAGAGGATCAACCTCTGCCAACGTCGGCGATTGCTTGACAGCAGCACCCAACCGAATGATGTCAAACAAGGCTTCCTTGGAGGGCGAACCTTCGAGTCCCAAGGAAGACCAAAGCTGAAATAAATCAGTTACATTTACATTTAAATTTAATTCCTCCCCCGGGGGAAGAGGTGGAGCTGCCTCGCTAGGGGAGGCAACACCATCCCTCGAACCCCGAGGTTTGGAAACAGAACCATGGTCTACGCTACCACTCGACGGTTTCTTGGAAGAAACCGATCGAGTGGGAGCTTCGGAGGAGGTTTGGGCAACGGAAGAAGAATCTTTGGGTTTTTCCCCTTTCAAAGAAATCTTCGAAGGAGAAATATCCTGCCTGGACTACTTCTTCCGTCGCCGAGAAATTTTCTCCCACTGGGAGGTAGACCACTCCCTACACTCACCATACTTATTAGTTCTATCACACCGTTGGCCCCTACAGTAAGGACAAAGGGTGTGAGGGTCCGTCTCGACCGCCGACATAAATGTACCACAAGGGCGGTCGGGTAATCCAGGACATTTGCGCATGATCGCAGAGGCCAACTTCACAAACAAACCTGTAGGAGAGAAAGCAAAAAGACATTAATGGCTGTCAGAGAGGCGAGGGTGAGACCGGACACGTCCGACTACCACCCGAGCCGAGAGCAAAGTGAGCTCAAGCACAGGTGTGTGTGTGGGGGGGGTAGCAGGCTACCCTCCCTACCGCCCGCTAACTAGCAGTGGGGTAGTAAACCCTCGTTAAAATTCTAATGGCTCGTCATTTCAGCTACGCCGAAAGTAATAACCCCTATTAAATAGCGGGGTTTTTATATCAATTACAGAACAAATACTAGACTGCTCTAAATACAGAGGGATAAAATGGATATCCTAGATAATGAAGATCAATGACAAAATTAAAAAAGACAGAATAAGGAGTGGAATCTCATTAAGTGAATAGCAAATTGGATTCGTGCCAGACAAAGGGACACCAGATCAAATATTTGCTTTAAGACAGACAATGGATATACATAGGAAATAAAAGACAGGACTACACCTGGTATATATTAATTCAGAAAAGCATATGACTGGTACTAAGACAAGAAATATGTAGATGTATGAGAGAGAAGGATGTTTCTGTAAAAAAACATTTCAAGTGGCACACAGAGGCATCCACACATGTAAGAAGTTCTGTGGAACTACTGAAAAGTTTATGGTAATAGTTGGCTTATACCATAGATCCATTTCTTGGGCCTTGCATCTTTGACCTTGTGATGGTCACCATAATGGCAGATGCGAGAGAGATCCCATGGAATGTACTACTTGCTGATGATAAATTTGTTCATAACATATTCTTAAGCCTAACACATAACTTTCTTCACACTAGATCTTGTTTTAGGATATACTGTAGTAATAGCTCTAACACGAGTCTCTTTGGTATTATTATTATCATTATTATTATTATTATTATCATTAACTGCTAAGCTACAACTCTAGTTGAAAAGCAGGATGCAATTGTAATTGTTGCCTAACTGCTTGTATTGGAACGCTGACAAATGACTCCACATGATCTAATACATATTTAGTATAGCCTCTCCAATTTTACATATTTCTCATGTAGTTGCTGTTTTATTAAAAATAGAGCCAGAGATAATTGTTCATTCACCTAAATATTCTGAAACTTTTCTGCAAAAGCTTACCAAATCTTTTTCAAAACATGACCAAACAATCTTATGCCACTATATTTTTGGCTCTGTAATCCAACTTATTTCCCTTTGCACATTACTGTTGCCACCATTTTCATCAATCTGTTAGTCCACCTGGTTCATAATGTGTTGTAATTTCTGGTTAGCTCATAAATGAAAGGTTATCTAGATAATTTCATCAAATCACTTGCTATCCTGCTGATCCTGGAACTTTTCTTTTTACATCTTTCCAAGACTCCAGATGTTTTCTGCATTTGTTTTTTCTTTCCTGCTGATTATGGAACTTTCCCTTTTTACACATTTCCAGGACTCTCCAAACAATTGATAGTTCCTAAATGAAAAAATTATCCAGATACTTTCAGCAAATCCCTTTTCACTCCAGCCAATCCTGAGGCATTTCCTTTTCATACCTTTCCAGAATGATCCTAAATATCATCAAACTACGATGAAATAAAGAAAAAGAAAAGTTAGCAAACAAAATCTACTTATCTTAGTTTGCCCAAAAGAAAAGAATGAATACTTTGCCTTGATAACAGTACATGATGTTTGAATTCATTGATATATAATTTTGTCTACTAGCATGATCATCACATAGCAAACATGGATTTAAAACACCCACCCTTGGAACTAATTGACAAAGGGCTAAAAATATATTTTTGAAATAGAATTCACATTAATCATAACATATGAGGACCAAGTGCAACTATCAACTAATATGCAAAATTCTCACCACTCTGACTAGTATTAGTAAAAACTTTCAATTCAAAAATATATGGGTTTTCTACTCGAAGCTCTTCTGGGGCATCTTCACTACCAAGGCGAACACGTTTTATAGTGCCATTCTGGAATTCTGACCAGTATATAAAGCCATTATGGAATGCAAGGCCATATGGATGATCCAGCACATCTTCACGCAACATCACCTGAAGAAAAAAAAAATTATACTGCAAATACCAGGATGACTTTTACCTTTCAATGTAAGAAATTACTTCTTACCTTGCAGAAAAATATAATTATTTGTCATTAAGATAAAAAATATTTCCATTACACAAGTTTTCCGAAAACGTCATATTGCAAATAGAAAAATTAATGACTTACATTTCAGAGGTATTATATCAATAAATAATAACTGCATAACATAATTGAAAAATGTTCCATACAAATTCAAATGACCACAGTATAACTACAGTAGGAACTTACCTCTCTTCCTGTTCCATCAAGATTAACTCTTTCTATAACATTGTGGTAGCCATCACACCAGTAAAGGTTACGCTCTGCAAAGTCTACTGTTAAACCATTTGGCCACTGAAGTCCTGTAGTAATAAAAGGCTCTCTATTTGTACCATCCATCCAAGCCCTCTCAATAAGGCCTTCATCACCCACATTAAATTGCCATACAGTCCAGTACATATAACCTTCACCTGGATTCAAAACAATGGCTCTAGCATTGGTCAGATTCCCATGAAGAAGCATTTTGCGCTTTTCTGAATCTTCCATTGAGCACACAAATATGGATGACACACCCTGCAATAGAAAAACTTTATTATTATCATTCTTCCCTTAATTGTAGTAAGGAACTAATTTTACATTTCAAATTACTGCAAATGTTATTTTATGAGCAAACTAGTGCAGTGATAATTAACTACATCAAAACTTTCTCTTAGCCTTGGAAAGGAAATAATCACTGCTTAAAAAAAAAAAAAAGCTGCCTAGCCTGGACCCAAACCCTAATTTATGAATCAAAAGGTAAAAAGCAATAATTACTTCACAAAGCTATAAGTGTGGCAGTATCAAAACAGCCTTACTAATACTAAATAAAAGAGATTGTTTGTATTTCATGGGAATTACAGCCGAGATTCTATTTTTATTACAATGTTTGTAAGAATTCTATAGCAAGAGAGAGTATTAGAATGCATTCATATCCATGTGTATAAACATCATAAAGAATATTCCCAAAACTTCACAGAGAAGTAAACTCTGTGCAAGGCAAAGGATCACTAGGTAGTTATTCAAATACCTCATCAGTCCAGTAGATATTGCGCCCCATCCAGTCAACTGCCAACCCCTCAACATTTAATACAGCTGAAGTCACTACTGCTTCTTTCTTTGTTCCATCTAAACTCTGCCGTTCAATCACAAACCTAAAAGTTTATAAATAGCAATCAATACCATATAAGTTAACAATTCAGTGATCAACAGTCCATACTAGTATCCTAATACAGATGGCAACTCATATAAAATACCACACAGTGTATTTTAGTACAATAAAATCACTTATAACAGTTTCAGTAATCGTGTAATGAATACCTGTATATGGTGTAAATAAATCAAAGTCTAAATACTTTCATTCAAGTTTTAGTCTCAATAGTTTTTATAAGCCGTGGAAATATTACATATAAAAAGTATCAAAACCTCCTTTCAAGAAATAAAATTTCCCATCTTTCTGAACATATATTTTTACCACTATCTTCTCCAGCATTATTGCAACTTTCTTTGTAAGAACTGTGAGACTTTACTAATTCTACCTCTCAGCCACATATTCAAATACAGTGTAAGAATTTACTTTTATTTTGATTTTTAAAATAAAACCTTATTATATTATAGAATAAAACTTTTGTCAGGTAAATTTAATACTTGTTAAAACTAGCGGGTTGTTCCCATGATAGTTTGGTTCCGATGTTCATTTTTGTCTTGTCTCGCCTTTCGCTGTCTTTCTGTTCATAGTTTTAGTTCACGGCCGAGACTCGCACAGGGTGGAGGTAAGGGTGGTCTTTGTATTAGCTTATTTTCATTGCTATTTAGAAAAAGTGTATTGAGCCATTTATAATATTGAATGTTATTAATTTGTTATAGGCAGTCGTTAACACTTTGTGTGAAATGAGTATAATTTTTTTTTTGCTTTATATATGGTTGTTATTTTTGTTTTCAGCTTCTGGAGTAGAGGTCCTCTCCAGCCATTACCCACGAAGAATTTACTGCAAAATTTACTGTCGAATTAGTCATGAAGTTCTACTTTCAAGTTTACTTTCAAGTTGTCATTCTATAGTCATTTTCCTTATTGTTAGGTAATTTTTCAAGACATTTATAATAGTAATAGTCTTAAAGACTTACAATGTTATGTATAAATAAATTGTTTATGGCTTTTTATACAGTTTATGATTGCACCTCGACTTAGGACCATCCCATACGTCATGAACAGCATGACTTATTTTATATTTGTTTGAATAATACTACATACAGTAATCAGCAAATACTTATAAGCATATAGTTAGGAAATAACTGTGTTTTTTCAGGTACGAATGTAATGTACGTAGGAGTTCTCCCACATGAAAACCAGAATAGGAGTCTGATAGAGGTTATTTGCAAATCAAGTTCCAAGCTTTAACATTCCAACTCATGTAATTCTATTCCCATTAGAGGAAAGATGTTTTGTAGATGTTCCTCAGTGCATATCTATATTGGAGATAACTTTAGTTAATGAAAGTATAAGTTGGCCTATGACTTGCAAATTAAAATATGTGTGATTAAGCAATCTCATGTCTAAATTCAACATATTTCAATAAACGGATTTTGAGCGAAGCGAAAAATCTATTTTTGGGTGAGATAGCCATGACGTCCTGATGGAAGGTTCCTTCGGTAGCTTCCTTGGGTATATTTAACTACAAGGATATTTCCAGAGAATTAAACCACAGGTTATCACAGAATTCTAACTTCTGGTGCGAGTACCCTAAAGGTTTCCCTCTAGGATATCGTATATCAACAGGGGACGTATGTAATAACACGCCACATAGCTATCTGCACCCCATATAGAGTTAACACTTCGATATGGAAAGGTGGAGAATTACTGGGGAGCCGTTCCACAGTTACACTCATCCGTGGCTGCTTTTGGTACTCGAAACGTAAACAAACGGGCGCCATTGCTAAATGACGTCACGTCCGTCCTCATCCTGATGCCAGCTCCTTGCTAATCTCCATGATACAGCAGGACAGGGCGGGCCCTGAAAGGCTGAACTAGAATAGACGGGAGGGTCCATCAGGACGTCATGGCTATCTCACCCAAAAATAGATTTTTCGCTTCGCTCAAAATCCGTTTTTTGGGCTCAAGCCATGACGTCCTGATGGAAGAGTACCAGAGAATCAATGTATCGTGGAAAATTTCCCCTTTTTTAAAGTAAGTGCCAAGGGCTCCGAATAGAGGTATGTAATGTGACCTCGGTAGAGGTTCCGTGGGGATCCAGCTTCCTGCCCCCCTGGCAGAGAAGTCTCGGCGGATTATACCAAAATCCGAAGTGGTCATCGAAGGGCTACTCACCCTGCGGAGAGTTCGTGCAGGACTCGGAGACAAGACAGAAGGTTAATATTCGGGTAGGAATATTCTCAAGTGTAGACAAGTGATAATTAATCACTATACTCCATGGATTAGAGATCAATCTGGTCTCGAAGACATGACGAAGGTAAGTATTCAAGTAGGAACAATACGCAGCATGGGTGAGTATATAATACAGATAATCTATATTATTCTTCTCATTCCAAAGGAAAGAGGTAATGAAACTATGGCAATCATGTATTTCATGATGGTAATAGGAGCGAAGAGAGACGCACAAGTAATAAAATAGACATTTTATTTCATAAATTGCAGGTTATAGTAATAATAATTGCAATAAAGGGTGTAAAGTTAATTTACAATAATAAGAATAATGTACATAGAAAACTAAAAGACTTCAATCTTGAATCTGAAAGAAATTTCACATTTAGAAACACAAGTTCCGGAGGAACGTCAGTCTTTATCAAGGAAAAACACATCATGCCCTAGGGCATGTGGCACTCAAGTGAAGTCTATGACATTTCACCTTGAAAGAACAGTCTATTAGAAACACTAAGTGTCCATGAAATCACTATGTATCACACAAGGGTCAACACAGGCACCCTTAGAGTTAAAGTCCCAAGTAACTCGCTGTTCTATGCAGAGTTAAACGGCAGGTTTCATAACACTACCTGCGGCTACCACGAAATGTTTAACTTCATGCACTTGTTTTGCGTAGTGCTTGAAGAAAACGCGCGACGATTTCCACCCTGTGAAGCTCGAGGCTTTCGAAATCCATACTCTGGAAGAAATTCAGAGAAGACGCGACTTTTCTAGGATCATGACCTGCGGGTGTACCATCTCCTGGTGGGTAATTCATTTTTTGCGAGAAACGTCGGATCAGGGAAGAGGGTAAGTTCTCCTGTATCTGCAAACAGGATATGACCCTCGTCTCTTGATAATGCCACTATTTCGCTGACTCGGGCTCCCGAGGCGAGAGCAAAAAGGAAGATAACTTTTTGAGTCAGGTCCTTGAGAGGGCACAAATCGTTGTCCAAGGTAGAGGCAAAATGAAGCACCTTGTCCAGAGACCAGGAGATAGGTTTTGGCGGAGGTGCTGGGCGTAGTCTAGCGCATGCCTTTGGTAATTTATTGAAGATATCGCTGGACAGATCAATCTGGAAGGCGTACAGTAGTGGTCTAGTCAAAGCCGATTTGCAGGTAGAAATCGTGTTGGCTGCTAATCCTTGTCCACGAAGATGAATGAAGAAAGACATGCAAAAATCAATGGTGATTTCCGTAGGATTTTTTGCTTTGACGAACGAGACCCACTTTCTCCAGGAGGATTCGTATTGCCGTCGTGTGGATTCGGTCTTGTATTCCTCGAGGAAGTCTAGACTTTTCTTCGAGATCCCAAACCTTTTCTTTGCGGCTAGGGAGAGAAAATCATGAGATGAAGGTCCCTGACTTTCAGTGATGAAGCGAAGACAGTCGACTTCTGTACTTGCTGGGAGAGAACTGGGCCCGGGAGGGGGATCAGCGTGGGCTGCAGCTCCAGGACCAGGGGGTACCAGTTGCTCCGGGGCCACTTGGGAGCCACTAGGGCCGCTCTCCCTTTGAAGGTTCTCAGTTTGGAGAGGACTTTCAGCAGAAGGTTGGGGGGAGGGAACAGGTATATCCTGGATCATCTATTCCAATCCAGTGACATGGCATCCACTGCTTCTGCCTTGGGGTCCTCGTACGGGGCCACATATCGAGGAAGTTGATTGTTGTCGCTCGTTGCGAAGAGATCGATCTGAAGTTCCGGGACTTGGCAAGAGATGAAGGAGAATGAGCTTGCGTCTTGAGACTATTCCGACTCCATTAGGTTTGTCCGTGATAGAGCGTCCGCCGTCACATTGCGGAATCCTTGTAGGTGAACTGCAGACAGGTGCCATTTCTTCTTTTCTGCCAGACGGAAGATTGGAAAAGTACCTGATTTATCTGGGGCGATCTCGAGCCCTGACGATTGAGACATCTGACTACCACCGAGTTGTCCTGAGTCAGACGGATGTGGATCGAGGGAGGCGGAGAGAGTTTCTTCAGGGTGAGAAGGACCGCCATGGCCTCCAAGATGTTGATGTGAAACGTCTTGAATAGGGGAGACCATGTTCCTTGAACCTGTCGTTGGTGGGAGTGACCTCCCCAACCCTCCAGTGAAGCGTCCGTGTGGATGTTGAGCGATGGAGGCGGGTGTTGAAGAGGAATGGACCTTTTCAGGGCCTTTGCTTCCGACCACGGCTTTAAGAGTAACCGAAGTCTGTTTGGGAGCCGTCTCTTGAGGTCTCTTCGAGCGATGGATGCAGAACGTCTCCAGACTCCCACGGCATCCTTTAGCTGTGCGCGAAGCACTAGGTTTGTCACAGAGGCGAACTGTAGAGAGCCTAGAACTTGTTCCTGCTGTCGTCTTGAGATCCGTTTGGATTTCAGCAGTTTTCTGACAGACCCTGCTATTTCCTTCCTTTTCTTCTGCGGGATGGAAAGGCGGTGTGACTGAAGATCCCAATGGATTCCCAACCATTGGAATCTCTGAGCTGGAAAGAGGCGAGATTTCTCGGCGTTTATCTTGAAGCCCAGATGTTCTAGGAACTGGGTGACTTTGTTGCAGGATCGTACACAATCTTCAGGCGATGTCGCCCAGACCAGCCAGTCGTCTAGGTAAGCCATCACTTGGACGCCGCGAAGGCGGAGCTGTTAGACGATGGCGTCTGCCAGCTTGGTGAAGATCCGTGGGGCCACGTTGAGCCCGAAGGGCATGGCCCTGAAGGCGTAACTTTTCCTTTGGAGTCGAAATCCTAGGTAGGAAGAAGCGTGATGGTTCATTGGAACGTGCCAGTAGGCATCCGCCAGGTCTATGGAGACCGTGTAGGCCCCTTGAGGCAGGAGGGTCCTAATTTGTTGAAGAGTCAGCATCTTGAACTTGTTGTTCGCAATGAACTTGTTGAGGGGGGATAAGTCTAGAATGACTCTGAGTTTGTCGGAGTCCTTCTTGGGGACGCAAAATAGTCTCCCTTGGAACCTGGTTGACTTTACCCTCCTCATCACCTTCTTGTTCAAGAGTTCCAGGACGTACTCTTCCAGGAGGGGGGTTGACTGTTGGAAGAATTGCTGGAAGGCTTGGGGTTGTTGTGTCCAGCTCCAGCCTAGTCCCTTCTTGACGATGCTGTGTGCCCAGGGATCGAAGGTCCAACGATCCTGGAATTGGCGGAGTCTTCCTCCCACCGGAAGCACTTCATTGCTTCTGGTGTCCCGAGGGTTTGCCACCTCGGCCGCTAGCTCCCCTTCCTCCTCTGCCTCTGGAGGGGCGGCGAGACGAATCTCTGCCGGAACCTCTGTTTGAGCCTCTACCTCTGGGACGAAAGGTAGTGGTGTGCTGCTCAAATGCAGGGGTGAAGACCGATGACTGCGATACCACCGGTTGGGTGACCAGCTGAAAGGTCTGTTGTGGCTGAGCTGCCACTTGGGGAGTAGCGGAACCCGGAAACTGCCGTCTCTGTTGACGTTGCTGGGGTTTGGGCTTTTGAGGTTTCCTCTTAGGTTGAGGGCCATCGTCCTGAGAGGATTTCCTTTTCTTCGACATGCCCCACTTATGGAGAAGGTTCCTGTTCTCCGTAGCGGCCTTGTCAGCGATCTCTTTCACCAAGGAGGATGGAAAGAGGTATTTACCCCAGATATTGGAGGAAATCAGCCTCCGGGGTTCGTGTTTCACCGTCGCGTTCGCGAACACGAATTCACGACAGGTTCTGCGAGCCCTAGTGAAGCTGTACAGGTCCTTCATTACCGTTACCAAAAGCGTTTTGGCTAGGACCATGTAGAAGTCCGGGATTCTAGTGTCTCCGGCCATGACTTCAAGCTGTACCTGGAGGGACAGCGATGCGGCAAGCCTCTCCTTCGTATCTTGTTCCCTACGAAGGAGGTGATCATTGAGCTTTGGGAGGTCCTCATTAAACTGACGACCGGCAACGTCAGGCTCTAACTTCCCCACTGTGAATGTTGACTGGACGTCTTTCCAGTGTCTATCATCAGGGGGAACAGTAAGGGAGAAGGGTCTGCACTCCTCCAGTACAGGGCAAGGTTTCCCTTCTTCCACTGCTTTTAATACCGCAGTGAAGGCCTTTTCTATAAAGGGGAAGGTCGCATTGTTCGGCGCAACAAAGGTTGGGTGCTTTTTGCTAAGCGCCGGCATCTTGGAATTGGTGAAGCCCCTACTCTTCACCGTATTGGCTAGCATAGCCTGGGCCTTCGTGAGATCGAACACAAATACCTCCTTCGGTTCGGTCTCTTCTTTAGAGGCGGGTTCGGACCTGAGCCGGATGTAACAGTCCGGATAAGCCTCAAAATTCGGGAAGAATTCCACTTCTTCCAACACGATCGAGCCGACCTTCTCACTGATGAAGATCTTGCCAGTGGTGATCGGCATGTGGTCGGCATACCTCCATGGGTTAGTATCCGAGCAAGCAGGGAGGTCCTTAACCGAAATCCGTTTCGGTTGTTTAAAACTTCCTAAGTTAGACCTGAATAGCTCGTGGGTCTCGCGAAGTTTTTTATCCATGAGGGCTTCAAGCATCTTGAAGACCTCCTGAGTGCCTGATGGGAGAGGATCCGGGGTGGCAGAAGTCGAAGGAACGGATTCCTCGGTCAGTGTAGGATTCGGTGCGGGGGTAGGAGTGGGAGCGACCTCATGCTCCGAATCAGGGTATTCCACTTGATCTTCCTCATAGTCGAGCTCCTCGCCCATGAGGTTCCTCTCTGTTCCTTCCGAAACTTCCGACATACGTTCTGCGTTGTCAGAATCTAGACGGCACTCATGCATGGACTGGGCCATGACAATATCAGGTTCCACCACTATCTGGACGGTGGGAATCTGATCACTGGGGACCACTGAATCTTTTGATGCCTTCGGAAACAGCAAGGCCCTCAAATCTTCGGTGGTGAGATACGGTCCAGTAGCGTTCTTCTGGAACCCACGCACCCACTTGCGTAGCTTCTCCCAAGCGTTGTCCCTTGCCTCTGCTGAAGGAGGATCGTCGAACGCTTCGACCAGACGACTCTTGCAGACTGTACAGTGCTGCGGGTCCCAGAATTTCAGGTCGCCTTTCTTGGCGGCGCAGGGGGCGTGGGTCCGATACGCCTTGTGCCCGTAGAAGTCCGGGCGTTTCACTCCGCAGAAGTTGCTTTCGCACTTCATATACTCCTCCTGTAAAAGAAAGAGATCATGAGTACATGGAAGGCATAAGAATGACTTACATTACTCTAAGATCAAGATTAAGTAATCAAAATTTTATTTAACATTAAATAATTCATAAGTATTATAATGTTTGAGGGTAGAGAGCGGGAAAGGAAGTAGATAGACATATACTTGTGAATCCCACCCAGTCGGTTACCGAAACCTTATCATTAGGCAATTTCTTTTGTGGCCGAAGGACACAAAACGGAAATCCATGTGGATAAACCGTGGTGGGTAGAAGCTAAGCCTCTAACAGAAATTGCCTGCGAGGTGTATCAGGGACTGAGACCACTCAGTTCCCTGGGGTAGAAAGGTAATAGGAGACCCCGTATTAGATATAGGTTCCGGCAATCGGGCGTGCTAAGACACACAGAGTATGCTGGAATATTGTAATGTGCAAGAAGACAGCACAGCCACAAATTTAGATGGTAAGACAATACCTATATATAGAAGTGGCTAAGCCATCTGGCTGCAGTGTGAGGACTGTTGGCATGTTGTCGGCAGGTATGAGAAGGGGTGCATGTCCCTTGGCACCTCCGGAGGGTGCCGGCAGGCCGACGGAACGCCGGAGGCCGATCCAGCAGGGTGGAAGGCATCAAGACAGACACATTGAGTATCTAAGCATAATACCATCTTGGCGACCGCTGGCACAGGGGCGGGTCGCCGGCGGGAGGCGGCGGCTCCGGCAGCCGAAGGCTGACGGCTTGGTGAGCTTGGATCAGTTCATAAGATAATTATGTATATGGCAGTATACCCAGACCGCCGGCAATCAATGCCGGCACGCCAGTGGCCGGCCCTGAAGGTCGGCCAGCTGAAACTAGGTAAAGGGAGGGGTGGGACATCGGCTGTATGCCGGGGGTAGGCGGCAGTCTCCAGCACACGGAAGGCTGACGACTTAAGAGGAGGGGGGGGAAATCTTATGAAAGAGTGTCACCAGAGGTAAGGCAGTATCGCCGGCAGTAGAGGCGGCAAGGGACCGGCACCATGATAGAAGGAGAGACAGGTAAGGGGGGGGGGATTGGAGGGGTAAGACCACATACCCCTCCGGCATCCCTCTGGAGAGAATGCACTCATGAAAGGAGTAGGTACTCCTAGCATCCAATGGCAGGGGGCCGGCAGTCGGCCGGGTGCATGGGGTAACCCAAGGGAGGGTTAGAGTACACTCAAGAGGGGGAACCCCCTGCTGGACAAACCGCTGCCAGTGGCTACCCCCATAGAACGCTATGAAGGGTATGTGTACCAGAGCGGCCAGCTCAGCAGGAGAGCAAGATAGCCCTATCACTCCACCCAAGGGAGGAGTTGTAGGACTAGGGACAGATGTATATAGGCAAGCCTATGTATAGGCAAGCCTACACCAAAGGGATAGGTGGGGAGGGAGAAGAAGAGGGGTCTTTCATAGAGGAGGCTCTGTACAAGAACGGCCACCAAGGATAGGGAGAACGCTCCCTAGCCTAGGATAGGTAACCAGAATGAGATTGGTACAAGGGTACCGTCTCAAACTATAAAAGTACAGAACTAGCCCCCCCCCCCAAAGCCTAACCTAGATAAGGAGTGTTAATTCCCAGGCTAGGTAGGCTGAAAGACACATCGCAAGTTGCAGGAAGGGATGAGTAACCCAACCGGATGCAACTGTGGAAGGGCAGAGCCGTTCCTCTTTCTCGGTCGCAACCCTAAGGGGGGATAATTCCCTTAGGGTAGACAGAGAAGCGATAAATACTCTGATTGTGGACAAGATTCCCCTATATAGAAGGGGTAGCATGGCCACACAGAGGGAATGCCCGCAGGCAGGGGATTGAGGGAGCATATAGGGGTTCCTACATTTAGGTTAAGTTAGAAAGGAACGCAATCAAACCGATCCCCTATATGGTCCCTGAAGGCGAAAACACTTACATCACAGTTAACAGTATGATAAATAATGCCACAATCTTCATAACTTAACCTAGGATCACTGGAATATATCATGCATGAACACAAGTGCTAGGCTATCTAGCCTAGGGGCTAAGCTAGCGATCTAGTATGGGGTCGAACGACGACCGAGTAGTAGAGCGTTAAAACACGATATACGTAGTTCCCAGCTATGAAGACTAAATAACTAACAATATCAATTAGTTAAGAGGCCGGATAAAGCTGTTCTGGCTAGCTAAATAAGGCATGCAAAAGAACAGCGACGCCATAAAATTGCGCGTCCGGTAGCGGCACAGCTCTGCCACAAAACACAATATTTTACGAAAAATGTTATTTTCATTAGTAAAATAAATTTTTGAATATACTTACCCGATAATCATGTAGCTGTCAACTCTGTTGCCGACAGAAATCTACGGTAGGGATACGCCAGCGATCGCTATACAGGTGGGGGTGAACACCACAGCGCCATCTGTGGTCAGGTACTCTAGTACTTCTTGTCAACACCACCTCAATTTTTTCCTCGGTCCACTGGTTCTCTATGGGGAGGAAGGGTGGGTCAATTAAATCATGATTATCGGGTAAGTATATTCAAAAATTTATTTTACTAATGAAAATAACATTTTTCAATATTAATCTTACCCGATAATCATGTAGCTGATTCACACCCAGGGTGGTGGGTGGAGACCAGCATACATGTTAACACAGAAGCTAAGTATCCCGTATTTTATTTTATTAGTTATTCAAAAATAACATAAAATAAATAAGTACCTGGTAAGGAAGACGACTTGAACCATTACTCTGCCTTTATTAAGTACGTCTTTCTTACTGAGTGTAGCGGTCCTCTTAGGATGCTGAACGACTCTTATGTGCTGAAGTATAAAGGGCTGCAACTCATACTAAAGGACCTCATCACAACCTTTAACCTCGGCGCTTCTCAAGAAAGAATTGACCACCCGCCAAATCAACAAGGATGTGGAAGGCTTCTTAGCCAACCGTACAACCCATAAAAAGTATTCAAGAGAAAGGTTAAAAAGGTTATGGGATTATGGGAATGTAGTGGCTGAGCCCCCGCCTACTACTGCATTCGTTGCTACGAATGGTCCCAGGGTGTAGCAGTTCTCGTAAAGAGACTGGACATCTTTGAGATAGAATGATGCGAACACTGACTTGCATCTCCAATAGGTTGCATCCATAACACTCTGCAGAGAACGGTTCTGTTAGAGGGCCACTGAAGTAGCCACAGCTCTCACTTCATGTGTCCTTACCTTCAGCAAAGCAAGGTCTTCTTCCTTCAGATGAGAATGTGCTTCCCTAATCAGGAGCCTGAATAGGTAAGAAACTGAGTTCTTAGACCTTGGAAGAGAAGGCTTCTTGATAGCCCACCATAAGGCTTCTGATTGTCCTCGTAAAGGTTATGACCTTTTTAGATAGTACCTAAGAGCTCTAACTGGGCAAAGTACTCTCTCCAGTTCGTCCCCCACCAAGTTGGACAGGCTTGGGATCTCGAACGACTTAGGCCAAGGACGTGAAGGAAGCTCGTTTTAGCAAAAAACCGAGCTGCAAGGAACATGTAGCCGTTTCAGATGTGAAAACTATGTTCCTGCTGAAGGCGTGGATCTCACTTACTCTTTTAGCTGTTGTCAAGCACACGAGGAAAAGAGTTTTTAATGTGAGGTCCTTAAAAGAGGCTGATTGGAGAGGTTCAAATCTTGATGACATAAGGAACCTTAGGACCACGTCTAGATTCCAGCCTGGAGTGGACAACCGACGTTCCTTTGAGGTCTTAAAAGACCTAAGGAGGTCCTGTAGATCTTTGTTGGTGGAAAGATCCAAGCCTCTGTGGCGGAAAACCGCTGCCAACATACTTCTGTAACCCTTAATCGTAGGAGCTGAAAGGGATCTTACGTTCCTTAGATGTAACAGGAAGTCAGCAATCTGGGTTACAGTGGTACTGGATGAGGAAACTGCATTGGCCTTGTACCAGCTTCGGAAGACTTCCCCTTTAGACTGATAGACTCTGAGAGTGGATGTCCTCCTTGCTCTGGCAATCGCTCTGGCTGCCTCCTTCGAAAAGCCCCTAGCTCTTGAGAGTCTTTCGAAAGTCTGAAGGCAGTCAGACGAAGAGCGTGGAGGTTTGGATGTACCTTCTTTACGTGAGGTAGACGTAGAAGGTCCACTCCTAGAGGAAGAGTCCTGGGAATGTCGACCAGCCATTGCAGTACCTCTATGAACCATTCTCTCGCGGGCCAGAGCGGAGCCAACCAACGTCAGCCGTGTCCCTTTGCGAGAGGCGAACTTCTGAAGTACTGTACCCTGTTGACAATCTTGAACGGCGAGAATGCATACAGGTCGAGATGGGACCAATCCAGCAGAAAAGCATCCACATGAACTGCTGCTGGGTCTGGAATCGGAGAACAATACAACGGGAGCCTCTAGGTTATCGAGGTAGCGAACAGATCTATGGTTGGCTGACCCCACAGGGCCCAAAGTCTGCTGCAAACATTCTTGTGAAGGGTCCACTCTGTGGGGATGACCTGACCCTTCCGGCTAAGGCGATCTGCCATGACATTCATATCGCCCTGAATGAACCTCGTTACCAGCGTGAGCTTTCGATCTTTTAACCAGATGAGGAGGTCCCTTGCGATCTAGAACAACTTCCACGAATGAGTCCCTCCCTGCTTGGAGATGTAAGCCAAGGTTGTGGTGTTGTCAGAGTCCACCTCCACCACCTTGTTAAGCTGGAGGGACTTGAAGTTTATCAAGGTCAGATGAACCGCCAACAGCTCCTTGCAATAGATGTGAAGTGTCCTTAGCTCCTGATTCCATGTTCCCGAGCATTCCTGTCCGTTCAAAGTCGCACCCCAGCCCGTGTCTGATGCGTCAGAGAAGAGATGGCGGTCGGGTTTCTGAACAGCCAAAGGTAGACTTCCTTGAGAAGAAAGCTGTTCTTTCACCACGTGAGAGTAGACCTCCTCTCTTCGGAAACAGGAACTGAGATCGTCTCTAGCGTCATGTCCTTTATCCAGTGAGCCGCTAGATGATACTGAAGGGGGGGAGGTGGGGTCTCCCTAACTCGATGAACAGTGCCAGCGATGAAAGTGTCCCTGTTAGACTCATCCACTACCTGACTGAGCATCGGTTCCTTCTCAGCATGCTCTGGATGCAATCTAGGGCTTAGTATATCTTTGGGGCCGACGGAAAAGCCCGAAAAGCTCGACTCTGAAGATCCATACCCAGGTAGACAATGGTCTGGGATGGGACGAGCTGGGACTCCTCAAAATTGACCAGGAGGCCCAGTTCCTTGGTCAGATCCATAGTCCATCTGAGAATCTCCAGACAGCGACGACTTGTGGGAGCTCTTAAAAGCTAGTCGTCTGACGGAGCCGGACACAAGATCATGGTACTGCTGCACAGTCTGTGAACTGTCAACCATGGGGAAGCGAGGAAGTACAGTGACAACCCGAAGCTGTCTAGACTGTCTGGGTCGTACAGACAACTCCTTATCGGGTTGCTGAGGTTGCCGCACTGCGTCACAACAAGACACTTCTGCTGGTTGTTGAACGTCTTCCCAGTGACACACTGACTCCGTAAACAAAAAATCCTCTAACAAGGACTAAGCTTGGACTGCATGTCTTGCAACACAGCTCAAGGTCTATGGGAGCAGGTGTGGTAACAGACGGGGTTAGCGACTGAAGTGGAACCATTACCCTCCCTGGAAGCATGCTATGCTTAAATAAAAGTCCAAAGGAGGCTAAGCAGCTAAAGGCTCCTCTCCAAATGACAGAGTCCTCAAGGGAAAATCAGAAGGAGGGAGAATAGCACTTTCTCATCTACAGGAACCATATCCGAGAAAAGCTAAGTTCTCTCAGTGAGGGTTTCACTGGTGCAAAAGCAGCAGACTAGAAGGCAACGTTATGAAACTGCTTGACAGTCTAGTGAGTTGGCAACAACCAAAGATGTGTGACTGAGAAGCATGCGGTAAGGTATGCAGAGCATGCTGTATGTAGAGCATGCTGTAAGGTAAGCAGAGCATGTTGCATGGCGTGCGGCTTATGCTGCATGGAATGAGGCTCATGCTGCATGGGATGAGGCTCATGCTGCATGGGATGAGGCTCATGCTGCATGGTATGAGACTCATGCTGCATGGGATGAGGCTCAAGCTGCAAGGGATGAGGCTTATGCCGCATGCGTTGAGGAGGATGCCGCATAGTATGAGGCTCCTGCCTCATGGGTTGAGGCGGTTGCCGCATAGCATGAGGCTTTTGCCTCATGGTTTGAGGAGGATGCCGCATAGCATGAGGCTCCTCATAAGCATGAGGCTGCCTCATGGGTAGAGGAGGATTTTTTAAAGAAATCTGAACCTGACACTAATCTAGCTGTCCGAGGATTTACCTGGTGAGACATCAGTCTCTTTACCAGCGAGTTTTACCAGATTTCCCCGGGCCACCACGTGACACAATTGGTAGTAATTCATTCAAATTACCCCTAATGAGTCAATATGGATAAATATCAACACAACATCGTGTTCAAATAGAAATAAATTTCTACCTCATACTTGGGATCGAACGCTAGCCCCTTCTAATGAAAGGCCAGGTCGAAACCAACCATGCCACGAGAGCCCATTCAAGAGTTGAGGTTCTTGCCTCAAGAGTGGAGGTGGCTGCCGCAAGAGTTGAGGTTGCTGCCTCAAGGATGGTGGAGGTTGCCGCAACGCAAGAGGTTGCTGCATAGCGCTGGTATCTGGCAACTCCCAATGCGGCAGCTCACGCGTGGAGGTAGGTTGAGGAACCTCAACATCATACATCTGGCAGGGTGGACTGCGCAGAGGTGGAGTTGAGGTTGCTGCCTCGAGGATGGTGGAGGTTGTCGCACCGCAAGAGGTAGCTGCCTCGAGGATGGAGGAGGTAGTCGCAACGCATGAGTCTCCTACCTCAAGGGTAGAGGAGGTTGCTGCAAAGCATAAGGCTCCTGCCTCAAGTGTTGAGGAGGTTGCCGCGTGGCAAGAGGCTCCTGCCTCAAGGAAAGTGGAGGTTGCTGCACAGAGCTGGTATCTGGCAACTCCCAATGCAGCAGCTCACGCATGGAGGTAGCTTGAGGAACCTCAACATCATACGTCTGGCAGGCTGGACTGCGTAGAGGTGGAGGAGCGCTCGCAGGAGGAGGTGTGTAAACCTTCTCTGCCTGAAACTCCTGCATCAACACCGCAAGCTGAGACTGCATTGTCAGCAGCATAGACCACTAGAGTTTAAGAAAGACAACAACAAACGGAGCTACTGTCCGTTGAAACTGAGGGTCTAAAACAGCTGGTGCGGCAACAGACGGAGTTACTGTCTGTTGCGATACCACCTTGCCTCTCTGGGAGGTGTGCAGTTGTCGTACTGCAGCAAGTCCGAACTGACCCAGTGCTAATGGCACCACCTAGGAGTTGGACTTGCGCGGAAGGGACCGACTTGCACTTAAAAGCTGCAAGATTTGGTCCATGGTTTCTGCGAGAAACCTCTTCCGCAGACAAGGAATAAATGGGCTCTCTCGTCTTTGTGTGGGTGGGGTGATCACGTCGGCTACGTGAGTTGGTTACACCCGAAACCACGGAGGGAAACGTCTGTTCGTCGATCAAGGCCTGCTGAACCCATAAGTCCTTCGACATTACTTCTCCCCTGGGCTTGGGAGCTTGTAAGAGGTCCCAGACTAGGCGAACAACTGGCACGAACAGACGAACCCTCGAACGCAACACTGTAACACTTTGCGCTTATCACTGTATCACTTTTGATTTTCTGTTTGCACTTATTTCACTGAACTCGAAACTTTAAGTGGTTTGTACCTGAAACACGCAATTCTATCCTTCATTAAAAGTTAGTAATTGCGAAAACAGTATTACAATGTAACAGAAAAACATAATGAAAGATAAATAATTCAGTGGCTGGAAAAGAGATTAAACACTAGATCAAATAAACTACGTTTAAAATCTCTCACCGCATAAAGTCTGAGAACAAGAATAAAACTCTAGAAACGTTTACCTTCTTCCCCTAAAGAGACTAGGGAGAAGAGCAAAAACGATAACAACGTTACCCGCTTGAACGAAACGTTTATCCTCCTCTCTCTCCCTCCGTCTCTATCTCTCTCTCTCTCTCTCTTGACTTAGCACCTGAGAGAAGAGCCCAATTATATATATCGTTAAAACATATTATTGTTAAAGGAAAAAAACTGAAAGGTTTCCCAAATAAAAAGTTCCTTTATTAGAATAGAACCATTTAAGCTAAGAAAGAATCGCTAGAATCGGTTTACTCTTACTGCAACGTGACACCGTGAAAGACTCTCTCTCTATCGTAACGATAGAGCGCAAGTTGAACGTTCTGAACGTCAACAACTGCAGAGACAAAACAAAACGTTAGTTCAACTTTGAAAACAGTACAAGACTATCAAAGAAATTCTTTCAAAAACATTAAAATAGCATAATATGTTAACAGGTAAAAACGAAATGACGGGCTCAAAGTTAATTAACTTCGGTTCCAAGAAAAGACCGCCTACTATTAGGAAAGGTCGAATATAAACAAATATAAAAATTAATTTTAATAAGTTTATAATAAAAGGAAGTTAATCAAAGAGGCCTATAAAAGGCGGAGAGATATAAAATAAATCTATAACTTTGTTAAGCAAAATTAAGAGAGTCTATACTCTCTTCGACACCAACACTTCCGTCTAAGGGAAGGGTCGGCCATTTAAAAGTGAAAGAGAGTTCATACTCTCTTCGTACCAAAATTAAATCAAAAATTAAATCAAATTAATTCCAAAAACTTGCTAAGCTAATGATATAGCTTCCTGAATAGCGAAGGCTAAACTCTAGAGCAAATACATCACCAAATCGTGAGCAATAACTCCAGAATCAACAGCGTATCCATGTAGGTCTAGCCGGAGGCACGACAGAGGAAAAATTGAGGTGGTGTTGACAAGAAGTACTAGAGTACCTGACCACAGATGGCGCTGTGGTGTTCACCCCCACCTGTATAGCGATCGCTGGCGTATCCCTACCGTAGATTTCTGTCGGCAACAGAGTTGACAGCTACATGATTATCGGGTAAGATTAATATTGAAAAGTAGAAGTTACTTTACGGCTAGAGCTTATTTAAACAATACTGGGACCTGGTACTCAACTTTCCAGAAGAAGGCGAGGCTGAAGGTAAAGACATAACGGCGATGTAAGTCGATGAAAATCGCACAAGGGGAAATCCGTCTAGAGCAAGGCGCTACAAGCAGTAGGATGAGGATGGACGTGACGTCATTTAGCAATGGCGCCCGTTTGTTTACGTTTCGAGTACCAAAAGCAGCCACGGATGAGTGTAACTGTGGAACGGCTCCCCAGTTATTCTCCACCTTTCCATATCGAAGTGTTAACTCTATATGGGGTGCAGATAGCTATGTGGCGTGTTAATACATACGTCCCCTGTTGATATACGATATCCTAGAGGGAAACCTTTAGGGTACTCGCACCAGAAGTTAGAATTCTGTGATAACCTGTGGTTTAATTCTCTGGGAATATCCTTGTAGTTAAATATACCCAAGGAAGCTACCGAAGGAACCTTCCATCAGGACGTCATGGCTTGAGCCCAAAAAAGACATTATACTACAGTAAATTGTAAGAGAGGAGAATTTTACTGTATATTGTTCAAATCAGCATTATTACTGCAATTTGGAATAGGAACTGTATTGCATGTTTTTTTTTTTTTCTTTTTTTTCGAAAAAATATCAGTTGGAAAACAATAAAAAGATTGGAAGAAAGTTTTTTACACATATTTGAAAAATGAAGATAGCAACTGAGTATTTTCTATTCCAACTTTAATAGAAGGATAGCATCATTCTCATGTACATTGAATGAAATGCAGGTCAGGAAAGAAATGGCTCAAGATTATTTAACCACTAAAGTCTAAGGATTACTCTTACACATTTCTTAAAACTTATACAACCTTAATCAAAAGCGGTAGGGACAGTGCAAGGTCCACAAATGGAGGAATTTAACTAGAGCCATAAAAAATGTGCCAGAGTTATTTCTTCCTACTTGATCTTCAACATTTATTACAATTTTTCTGTGGACTTCTATTAATTCTATTTCCTGGCACATTCAGAGAAAGCTAGAATATTCAAAATGTGAATAACTTCATATACATGCACTGAACTTGCCTTACTTTAGAAGAATATTTGTGTTTAAAAAAGAAAAAAGAAGAAATAAAGACTTTTAAGGATAAACAGTCATGTTTTATTTCAATTTATCTTAAAAGAAAAAATCTGAGAACTGAATAAGTATCTAATAATGGAATTCAAATACTCATTGTATTTCCATGGTAAACAACGAAAATCTTTTAAAACTAATAACATGACTACCTTCAGAAATACCTTTGAATATCGGCATAATAAATGAACTGCGTTCTAACATCAAAATCAAGAGTTGTAGGGCGTGTGAGCGATGTGATAGGTACCATGACCTCTGATGAATCTGGCTCATCTAAAGATATTCCTTTAATCATTCCAGGGCGACCTTTAGCATATATTAGGAAGTCATGTAGTTCACGTTCTGGAAAGAAAGATATATAATTCTAAAAAACGATTCAACACACTTGATAGCAATGAGAACATAAAATTATTAGTCCCTATAAGTCTTGTCTTTTATGATATGTTCAACCCGCAAAACTGGTAAATGAATATACATTACAAGTTTTCCATTTTTAACAGCAGATTACATGAACAAAAGAAAAAATCTGTACTATGCTCCAAAAGCTCTCTATTATCAACAATTCTGGCAAATAAATTGAATGTGTTAAAGCTGAAACAAGAGCATCTTGTGCTTAGTACAATGGATATGAAAGGATATTTTCACTTTGTGTTATGGATTAAAAATCAAAGAAAACTGGCTCGAATCTACATGGGCCATTGCAATAATTGATAAGGAAAATGTGAAAAATCCTATTCAAGGGTTTGTTTTCTTAGATGATGATAAATTTCATTCTTAGAATGAGACACAAAACAGATTAGTAAAATAGATGAGGGTCAAGTTTTAAAACTTCAACAGGACAAGGATGAAAGGCTGAAAAGAATCTCTGATGACTGTGGTGTGTGAAATGTGACAATCAACAAAGCAGCATTATACAATCACAAAGCTTATAAGCAGTGGCGGCTCATGTATAGGCGCTGTAGAACTGCAGCACCCGCTATTTTATTTGATATTAAAGGTAATATTCAATATAATGATTGTTTTTCTTAAATCATTTCTTTATAATTTTACAATATATAATCCTTAAGCTTAATGTCAGTAGCCATCCTTCAGTTCATAAAAAAATAATAGAATCTTTGTATGGAACTGTGCACATCACAGCTCCAGCTGGGTGTTGTTTGGCTGTTGAGCGTATTCACAGGAAGCTGAACTCGAGGTTGAGACACAGGCTGAGAGGGAGGGAGAGCATTGTTGCTCACGTAGTACAAACCTTAGCGTGTGGGTAAAAGGTAATTTTGTTACTCCAAGGGTGTTGTGCTAGAAATCCATGTGTCATACGATTGAATGTGATAAAATGTAGAATTAAATCATTATCCTACTTCCAACTATTCTATTTTAATAAATTTTTTTGTTTCTTTTACAATTTTTTTTTGGATATCTTGACAATTCTCATGACTACATCAGAGGCAGAATGCTGCTTTTCAAAACTGAAAACAATGAAAACTTTCCAAATATGACAAACTTATAACAGAGTTTTTATTTTTTCTAACATACAAACTCGAATTCTTTACTATAGGAGATATTCTAGCGCGAGCTGGAAAATACGGCAGAAAACCTTAACAAGGTCGTCAACGACCGGGCCGGTAGTTATCCCCCTGTTGGGGGTGGGGAATTGCCAGCCGGCAGCTACTGAGTACCTACAATCGGATTCTAGCTAGGACTATATTAGGGGGTAGTGACGGAGGGAAGATTTGAGTAAAGAATTCGGATTTGTATGTTAGGAAAAATACAAACTCTGTTATAAGTTTGTCATTTGTTCCTACACTAAATACAAATCCTCATTCTTTACTATAGGAGACTTAGTCTTGAGGTCAGGGTGGACAAAGGGTTCTCTATTCCTAGAGAAGTCCTCGGACTAGACTCTATTAATGAACAATCTCCCATTAACTTTCTTTGTAGATCCCCAAATCCAGCATGACTGAAGGTTTGTAAATACGTAGAAACCAAAGTTTCAGCATGAAGAGGGTCAGAAACAAAACCAGGACCCTTTCATACAAAGGGTTCCCCTGACCTTGAAAAGGGGAACCCTCATGACTACGAGTATAACTTATACCCTGTGATAGGAGTCAGATGAGTTTCATACCTTATTTCCATTGATGAGTCCAGCCGAAACTGGTCACAGACTAGGATACCCAGATGGGAGGAAGAAGAAGAAAGAGCAGAAGATAGATGGATGTTCTTCTAAAACCTAGTGTAACTCAGAATCCTCGAACAATGGCTACTGTCCCCTGAAAGGGCGTAAAGGTAGTTACAGCACCTGCTGACCTGCCACAATAGGTCCTATAGAAAAGGGGTTTAGAGACCTAGGTGTCACATCTGATAAATAGTGAGAGGTGAATGTAGATTGGCGCTTCCAGACTCCAGCTCTTAAGACTTGGGAGACTGAAAAATTCTTCTTAAACGCCAGCGAGGCAGCCACTCCCCTAACTTGATGGGCTTTGGGTTGAGCTGCCTCAGGGTCTCTGTGAATGGCTCTCGCAATAACTTTCGAGCCAGAAAGAGATGGTGTTGCGAGAGATTCTCTTCTTAACCTTGTTGGTACTGAGGAAGAGATGACGGAGGCGTGGTCTGAAAGGTCTGGTGCGCTTCAGGTATTTCCTTAGCACCCTGACCGGGCACAGTAGCAATTGGTCAGTATCCTGAGTCGCCCTATTGAGGCTGGAAAATTGAAATTCTCTAAACCTCTCATCGGCAGATGAAGGATTCTGGGTTTTGGTCACAAAGCTTGGCACGAAGTTGAGAGACACTTCCCCCCATCCTCTAGTATGGGTGACTTCGTAGGATAGACCGTGAAGTTCCCCCGACCCTTTTTGCCGAGGCCAGAGCTACAAGAAAGATGGTCTTAAGGGTAAGGAAGAAATCAGAGGCCCTATTTAAGGGCTCATATGGAGGTCCCTTTAAGGAGCGTAAGGCAAGGGACACGTCCCAAGGTGGTGGTTTAATCTCCACTGGGGGGCAAGATCTCTCAAAACCTCGAATCAACAAGGTGATATCTTCTGAGGTGGAAAGTTCAACTCCTCTCAGTATGCAGATGAGGCTTAAGGCTGAACGATAGCCCTTAATTGCCGAGACTGAAAGGAGTTTCTCCTCCCTGAGGTAAACTAGGAAGTCTGCCACTAAAGGAAGAGAGGGATCGAGTGGAGACACGCCTCGCCCTCTACACCAAGCAGCAAACACTCTCCATTTTGCTTGGTAGAGGTTTGTGGAAGATTGGCGCAGGTGCCTGGACATGTGTTCAGCCACCTTTCCTGAAAAGCCTCTGCTTCTGAGGAGAGACTGGACAGCCTCCAGGCATGAAGTTTCAGGAAGTGGATTCTCCCGTGGGGGATACCAGTGTGGCTGCGTCAACAGACGGGGTTCTGGAGGCAGGAACCTCGGCACTTGAACCAGCAGGGAAAGGAGATCTGCGTACCACTCTCTGCTTGGCCAAGCTGGAGCTAGTAGAGTTAGCTTGCAGTCCCGTGAGATCCTGAGTTTGTTGATCACCTTTCTGAGCAGGCAAAAGGAAGGGAAGGCATAAGCGTTCAGGTTGCCCCAGGAGTGTTGGAGGGCGTCCTGGATCGCTGCCTGATGGTCTGGAACTGGGGACCCGTAGCGGGGAAGTTTCGCATTCAGAGAGGTGGCGAACAGATCTATTGTGGGGAAACCCAACAAAGCTATTACTGTCTTTGCTACTCGAGGATCCAAAGACCATTCTCCACTCAGCACTTGGTGATGCCTGCTCAGCTGATCCACCACGATGTTTCTCCGGCCCGGAATAAACCTGGCTGAAAGAGAAATGTTGTGGCTTTCTGCCCACTGGCAGATCTGGACTGCTAACAGACAGAGGTCTCTTGCCGGAGTACCCCCTTGCTTGTTGATGTACGAGACGGCTGTGGAGTTGTCGCTCATCAGAACCACCTCTCGTCCGCGTAGATCTTCTACAAAGAATTTTACACTTTTCCAGGCAGCTAATAATTCTAGGTGGTTTATATGGAGAGAACTCTCTATCAGAGACCAAACTCCTGATTCTAATTTGGGGCCTAGGTGGGAACCCCATCCCCGTAGCGACGCGTCCGAAAAGAGTTTTAACTTCGGATTCGCGTTCTGGAGGGGAATGCCTTTTTGGGTGTTCTCTCTGGTCGACCACCAATGAAGATCTTGTAGCACCAGACTTGGAACCTCCACTGCCAAGAATGGGGGATCTGACTTTTGAGACCAATGGGTCTTCAGATGCCATTGGAGACTTCTCATTCTCAATCTCCCGCCTGGAACCAGTTTTTCCAGGGAGGCAAGATGGCCCAGAAGACACTGCCACGACTTGGCTGAAGGTGGTAGTGGAGACAAGAGATGGGCGATGGACTGATCCAGTCTCCGAAGCCTGTCTTCCGATGGAAACACTCTCCCTGCCTGGGTGTTGATGGACATACCCAGATAGTTCAAGACTTGGGTCGGAGTTAAGCAAGACTTCTCTGCATTTACAAGGATCCCCAGATCCTTGCAAAGATTCAGAAGTCTTCTCAGATGATCCAGAGCTAGCTCCATGGACGAGGCCAGGAGTAGCCAATCGTCCAGATATCTTAGTAGACGAATTCCATGTTTGTACGCCCACGAAGATACGAGTTCGAAGATCTTCGTAAAGACTTGTGGGGCGGTCGAGAGGCCAAAGCACAGGACTTTGAACTCGAAGATTCGACCCTAAGCCAGGAAGCGTAGGAATTTCCGAGATGTGTGATGGATTGGCACTTGGAAATAAGCATCTCTCAAGTCTACAGATGCCATGAAGTCTCCTGGACGTACTGCTTGGGTCACGGAGGCCGCTGTCTCCATTTTGAATGGAGTCTGCTTCACTAACTGGTTCAGAGTCGAAAGATCTATCACTGGTCTCCAACCTCCCGAGGCTTTCTCTACCAGAAAGAGGCGACTGAAAAACCCCGGGGAAGAGTCGGAGACCTCTTGAATGGCGTCTTTTAGAAGCATTCTCTGTATCTCCCGAGCTAGGGCTTGCTGCTTCCCGGGATCCCGAGGGACCTGGGTGGACGAGATCGGGGGAGGAATTAGAGGAGGAGGAGAGTCTATGAAGGGAATGCGGTATCCCCAACGAAGCACCCTTATGGTCCATTGCATGGCCCCCATAGCTTTCCACCTCCTCCAACTCCCCTGCAGGCACCCCCCTACGCATTGTGAGGGGGGAGTCGAGACCCTATTTCTGTCTAGGGTTCCTCCCTCTGCCTTTAGCCTTAGGAGGAGCCGACTATCCTCTGCCCATAGGTTTGGGTGTAAACGAGGGGCGGCTGAGGCTCTTGGCTGGCAGTGGAGTTGCGATTGTTGCCTTGGGTTGTGGAATTGGCTTCTGTTGCATTGGACGAAAAGAAGCAGCCTTTTGCATTGAAGTGTCCTGCGTCTCCTTCCTCCAAGTCTCTAAGGTAGAGGAGACTTCTTGTCTAGAGAAGAGGAGAGGTTGTAGAAGATCAGAGTTCCTCAAATCAGATTTCTCAGATTTACCGATGCTCCTATGCAGTCTGGAGACTACCGATTCCCTCCTTTTGAGAATCCAGTTGCCCCTCATCGTTGCAGGCGTAGTTAGAAAGTCCATTGTCTTGGCCCCAGCAGCCAGGACTTCCTGCAGGGACTGCATGGAATTATGGTTTGAAAGGTCCTCGTGACTTGCAAGGTAGCCCACTGTGCCAGACCATGTGTCAAACCAGGAAAGTGCCTCTAGAAGAGACATTGATGCTGCTTCCATTGTCGAGGCTTCTGCTGCGGTAAAGGAGACTGGAAGGGAAGAGAGTCTCTCTGCAGAGCAGCCAGGTGTAAGCCTAGCTGTGAGGGGATCTAGTGTCAGAGGTGAAGAGTTGGCATCTCTGACCTTGTAAAAGCGCCTTTGCCTCGAAAAAGGAAACTGCAGCAGTTCATGGGATCCTTGAGACTTCAAGGAACTCGTTTTCCCCGAGACCACCTGCGAGACCTTCCTCAGACAGCCTGCAGTGTGAATAGACCAGGGAAGTTCGATTCTGGTCTTAGGGTTTGGTGGAGGACAACATAGTCTGTCTAAAGCTGGAGCGTCAGTATGACGAGGCGACAGGTGTAAATCTCCGAGACCTGAGATATTACAAATCGTTCTTAGAGTCCTCAGATAGGCGCACTCTAAATCTTTTGATGGTTGTTCCTCCGAGGAATCCTCAGGTCGCGCTAATTCCTCGTGAGGGAGGGCGGTTGAAGCCCGAATGTCTGAAGGTAACAGCGAGGTAACATACTCCATTGCCGACAATCCAGAGGAAGGCTGAGCGCTGGTTTATGGCACCGCGCGCGCAAGATCCTGCCTGGAAGTTGAAGGTTTAGGCGAAGGCGACAGAATTAACGGTACTGTCTCAATAAGAGAATGCGTTGATCGGCGGTCTGGCCTTTCTCCTCTGTTCTCAGCCGAAGAGAAGGGCTGAACCCCTGCATCTTCTTCCGAAGTTCTCGCAAAGCCCATATTTCGTAATTCATTAGAAAGTACGGGAATGGGTGTTGTTCTGTCTAAAACGCGAGGGCGCGATGAATGACCTCGCGCGGATATGTCCGGAGATTTGCGCGCTCGGAAGTTTGACCTATGGGAGCGCTCTCTCTCTGATGATACTAAGCGACGGCAAGAAGAAGTGTTCTCTCTCCCTTCCCCAGCGCGAACTGAGCTCCTCGCGAAGAAATGTGAAGGAGAGGAATTGCGCTCAGAGTGTTCTCTTTCCTTGGTTGCGCTTTGGGCACGATCAGATTTAACCTCGCCCCAACGGAAGCGCTTATTGTGCTTGAGAGAACTCTCTCGTGAAGAAGAGAGGAAGACGATCACGAATCAGAGCGATAGCGCGAGGAAGTATTCCTCTTATGTTTGTGATGACAGCACTTATCGCTTCTCAGCGAGACATTTCGTGAAGAGATAGAAGGCGAGGAAAAACGAGAACGATGACGTCTCTTCCTATGTCGCCTCTCTCTCCGACGAGAACGTCTTAGCGAAGGAGAGCAAGCTCTCCTTTTCCTCTTCTCTCTCTCTCTCCTATCCTCTGAGGAGGAGGAGGAGGAGGAGGAGGTATCGCGATGATCCCGCTTGCGACATTGTTTTGTAGTAATGCAAGCGAGGGGCAAAGTAGGCTCCGCAGGGGCTGACGTTATTACCTCCGCTGACACTTCAGCGGGCGCCGATTGAGCTGACGGGATATCGGAGAGGTCCGGAACTCCAGAGGGTTCCAAAATAGAAGGGACCTGAGGTAAAACTGTGCCTGCGAGGAACTGGTTCCACACTTCCACCGAAGGAGAACCAGGAATTCCAAGGGCAGGCCATACCGCTCGCACGTTATCTGGAATAGAAGCGGTAATATAATTATTTCCGATGACTGAAGAAACTATTCGCCTGCCCCGGGGGAATGGGTGTTAAGTCAATGGTGCTGCTCTTCCTTGACTTCCCCCCGGAGGAAGGAGGCAAGGAAGAGTCTAAAGGGAGAGATCGAGAGGTCGAAGAAGAGGCCCGAGACTCCTTACCTTTCGACGGCGAACCTGGAGGTAACGAATCCTTCTTGGATTTCTTCTTCTTCCTTTACATGAACTTATCCCACTGCGTAGGCGACCATTCCTTACATACTTGGCAGGGGGAGCCTTCAGTAAACCTATGACCTCTGCATGAAGGGCATAGGGAATGAGGATCTACCTCCGGTGGTGACATAAATGTGCCACAAGTTTTCGGGGGAATCCCGGGACACTTTCTCATATTAGAGGACATCACATCTATTTAAAGAGTAAAAGAAAAAGTTAATGAAAAAAAAAAAACACAATTAAAGAAAGGCTAGTCTGCCAGTCAAACAAAAGCGGGAGCAGCGGTGTTACCACTGCGACGGCTAGAATTCGATTGGAGGTACTCAGTAGCTGCCGGCTGGCAGTCCCCCACCCCCAACAGGGGGATAACTACCGGCCCAGTCATTAACGACCTTGTTAAGGTTTTCTGCTGTATTTTCCAGCTCACGCTAGAATATCTCCTATTGTAAAGAATGAGGGTTTGTATTTAGTGTAGGAACAAAAGCGCTTTGAATTTGGAGACTAAATGCACTTGTATCGTTTTCAATGAAGAAAAAATTCTTCAGTTATCATCCAGAGATCAAAAAGAATATAATTGATCTTTTCATGCAAATTAAAACACGAAGAATGAATTTCACTTTTAACTGAATGGATCAAGCTTGAACTATCACAGTTTAGGTTATAGTAATTAAAAACATTATGATTTTTTCTTTTAAGATTCTATCAACTTTCTGAATGAATTTTCTCATGCCTCTCTTTTTCCTTTTACACATTAAAACAATGGCTAAAAATTTTCTGGAGCAACACCATCACTAATTTTAGCCACAAGCCACCACTGCTTATAAGGTTAACATACCCAAAAGAATCTCCATAGAGTTGATGTGAAATTCAAGTTTTTATACAATTGTGTTAAAACTGATCAGGGTAATAGTCATAGAACTGCTGTACTTCCTAAAGTAAACATAAGACCCCTTGTATAAACAAATTTAATTACTTTACAATAAAGTAATGTCCAGTACAGTATTGCCTAAACATGAAGAAAAAATAAACTGAGATTTTAGTACAGTAAACAAAAATTAAAACCTTCGGAAAATTAAATACACTGCAAAAGACTACCAGTAGTTTCTGAAAAAAAAGTTTAGAATATCATCATGGCTGTATGCTAAATCTAAAACTAGAAAATTACAAGAGTAAATCAAACTGGTACTCTCAAGTCATAAAAAAAAACTCTGGTACATCCTTAAAATTTGGGAATTTGACCTGCAAAGAGACTGGAAAATTCCATAAAAAATCTAAATTATTGCTAGTAATAAAAGAAAAAATAGTCTTATAATGAGATGATACTTAATTCAAGTATGAAGAGGTTGAACATACACGGGAAAAATACACCTACCACATCTAAGGCAGCATTAAACAATCATATTATCCATGATATTTATTTCTATATCATAGTTTAATATCTCTTAATAGGTTGCGATTCCAAGGGTGATAACACATTGAAGTTTGTTTAATAGCCTCTTGGAAAGACCAAAATATTTCATATTCAATCAAAAATGGAACTTTGTAACTTACTAAAACAAGGTAGACTAAGCTAACAAGTAAGTGATAAATCTGACTGACTACATTTATAAAAAATATTCAAATCAATCCTTTACAGTGTGCAGAGGAAAGAAAATATTCACTGAGGATATGGTAAACTAGGTTGTCTAAAACATACTGTACTCCAGTGAATTCAAATTTATACCTTGCATTAAGTGAAGTATATGGAGGTTATCACTGCCTTTACATCTCCCTCTTTGGGATTGGAATGAATATCCATAATAATTGTTATCTTTCTTTAAGGATAAAGAAATCAACTTTCATCAAGTTTATGATATTCATTCTTTGTTTTGTACTTTGTTTCTAGTGTTTTGCTTCATGCACTTTTGGTACAAAACCTGACTTTTGCTTAAGACAATAAAAGTATTCTTTTGTTTTTGGGTATGGGGCATACCCGGGGCGGTAGAAAAAGATTGTCTTTTAAGCGGAGTTTTGTCATATTTCAGGAAGTGGGTTATTTCTATTACGATTGTAATCCTGAGCAATAAACAGTACAGTACATGGAAAATTTCAAATGAAAATTTAAAAATTCAGAAATTATTAATACTTAAAAAATTCTCACAGTATATCTTTTTAACATTAATCTTCACACTTTCTAAAGATTTGAAAAAGAAAAACTGTACACATACCACTACATTACTGCTCATTAAAATTAACAATACAAAGATCAACAAAGAAAATGTTCTCGTGTGGCGGGTAAATCATGGGGCTTCTGTAGAGTAAAGATGCCCCATTGAGAATAGGTATAAAAATCTACATGGTAATTTTCATGGGAGAGAATTCTACATTCTGAAAATAGACCATACATGGTGACACCTGTGCACTGTGTATACAAATATCTAAAGCTACATTGTGCATGATGCTTTCCATAAAAAAGGTAAAGAAATACTTGTTTCACTAAAGGGGAAAGTATTTTGTATCTCACCTTTTTCTGCCGGTTTTTCACCCAAAACTGATGCATGAAAAACATTATGAATAAATAGCCTGCAGTGTTAAGGTTTCTAATGAAAAACTGACTGAAAAGAATGCAATATACATTAGAACATAAAAAAAATTTCAGTCTAATGAATATTTGACGTGCTCTGAGAATGTTTTTGCAAGCAACAAGTATTCTGTATCCCTTGATACAATGCATATATTTAAAACGAGGACATAATTGCAGTACCAACAGTATATAATTCATCAATCTTAATCATATTGAATACAGTAATATTCTGCCTTATTGAAGGGAAAAAATTTTATGAATAGAGTTAATTAGGTTGTGTATTTCTCTTCTTTAATCAATTCCAGCCCTATGGGAGCTCAGAATTTTAACTAAAGGCTTTAATTCAACTCTTTTGAATACTAGCCATAGTAAACAGTTCGATCTTATAACAGTAACAATAGCATTCTTTCGTTTACAAAAATAGTAAAATAAACTCCATAAAAGTAAAAAAAAAAAATATAAATAAATCACAGCAGTAAACAAAGTGTTGTAATACTCTCTTTCCTCTCTCTCTAGAATAAATATCCACAAGGTTTAATTACATGAAAATGATAAGTTTCATGGCAAAGGGAATCAAAAGAAGAGTTATAACTCTTTCTCAAATACTCTAAAAAAAAAAAAAATACTAACAGAAATCACATAGTAAGAATTATTTTTTCTTATATTTATTTTTATTTTGATGAAATCTTTCACGAAAGGATATAATACAAAATAAGAACAATTCTCTGACCTGTGTGTTCTTTCATATTGACTAATTTTGAACAAAAAGTATACAAGTTGACCAGCAAAACCATACCCACTGAAAAACCAAGCATTGCAAATGCTTAGAGAAACGAATGCAGTAATCCTGTGTAACAAATGCATACAGTGAGTATAAACGGACAAGATAGCCACTTAGAAAATTTTTTATTAAGTTTACTTCAGTGTCTGGTTAGGGGTTCACCAAGACATTAATGTTCCCGGGAAAAACCAGTGTGTGGCGGTACTACTCACAGCAACTTTAGGCAACAATAAAAAGTATTCCTTAGCAGTATTCTAGGCATTCTATGTTTCTGGAGCCAAAAAGAGCCATAACCTAAGGCTAAGCCCAGCCTCAACAATGCTACTTTGCGATGAATGACATTTAAGAACTAATAAACCATGGAGGGGTACCACTTGGAGTGTGGCTTAGATGAGACACTGTATATGGTGTTAAAGGGGATTCTAGGACAATTGACCCCAGACAATTACAACATAGTTGAAGGCACTTTCCTAAACAAATACACAATTCTTGAAGAAATTGCTACTAATCACATAATCACTAACTGTTTGTATATAAAAAGATTTGAAGATAGTAAATATGATCCTACATAATTTACTACTAATCACATAATTACTATCTAGTTAAAAAAAATTATATCTACATCTACACCTCTCTCAAATTTATAGGATAACTTTTTGGGCTCAAGCCATGTCGTCCTGATGGAAAGTTCCTATAGGTAGCTTTCCAAGAGATATTTGGCTACAGTGATATTCCCAAAGAATTAACCTTTAGGTCTCCAGAATTCTAACTCCTTTTGCGAATATCCTTAAAATTTCTCTCAAGGATATCGCATATCAGGGGACGTATATCTTGATACGACATATAGCAATCTTCACCACGAATAGCGTTTTCGTTCCGAGGGGGAAGAGTGGCAAAAATAGAAGGGGAGCCGTTATCACGGTTACCCTTCCTCCCATACTACTACTAGTATCTAGATGGCGCTGTATCCAAGATGGCGCTTATTCCTATTTTTGTAGCGATTTTGCACGGTGGTGTTCCCTGTTCATTTAACGTTTTTGATCGCTTTTGTGAGGATTTATTATACAATTTCCAGCTTCTTTTGCCTCTGGAAAGTTGAGTATTGATTCTTTACAGGGTATATTTTTGGCTCCTGCTTCACAGTAAAATTAGAGTAATTTATTGTGTTAAGGAGCTAGGCCTGTCACCGAAGGCGCAATGGGCGCTGTCATTCGTTATGCATGTGTTTTTTAGTTAGCAGAACGACTTTCCTGGATGTAATAGCATTAATAAATTATGGAAGCTTTTTAGGCACAATTATACAAGTAAAGATATATATTTTATGCATAATTTCCTCTTCCTTTTGTCGATCGTATACGTTAGAGTTTTGGCGATTTAGGTAACCGAGATCTCGTCTCGCACTAGGCTACCTAGCCTATGCGCTGTAGTATACTTTCTGACATTATCCCTGTTTACCCTCATGTTTTGTTTTATCAATTCAACAGGAGATAGTAAATCTCCTAGAATTATATAACTCGATACTTGCCTCCTGTGGACATTTAAGGGTAATCCCTCCTTCCCTCTGAGTGCCGCCGTAGGCGGCAACCCTATCTGGTCTTGCCATAGAGTAGTTCACTCTGGCTTGACTAGGCTAGGGTTTTCTGTCTCCCACCTTTGCTGGCGAGATCTCGGCTTTAGTTTCGACAGAACCTCATAGTATTCAGTCTTTCTGCCGGCAGCAAAGCAGCAGGGCGAGTAGTCACTCCCCTGCCGGCTTACAGCAACTGGCATAGGAGGCTAAGCCTCCCTAGGTCGCACCTAAAGTGGTAGTATGATGCCGCCACCTTCTCCCCTGCGGTCTAGAAGACTAGTCCTGTGTCGGCAGGTCCTAGGCTGGAGAATAAATATTCTTCTGCCGCCTAAGATGTCGTCGATTCTGAAACATTTTTTCTCTCTTGTGTGGAAGTGGCAGCAATCATGCTGCCTTCTACACTTGATAGATTCGGCATACCCTAGGCTGAAGAATAGATATTCTTCTGCTGCCTAGGATGGCGCCGATACTGAAACATTGTTTCACTCTTGCGTGGAAGTGGCGGTAATCCTGCCGCCTTCTTCTACACTTGATACAGGACCCTTTTCCCATCCCCTCTCTGTCCTTCAACGATGACTTAGCCATCGCAATCCTGTGGCCGTTGTCCTGCAATCTCGCCGCTTGCTGGGTAGGTTGCGGTGCCGGCCAGGCTCCTACATAAGCAGCTGTTTAGTCACTCAGTCTTTCCCTTATGGACACAAGGCTCCGGAAATGTTGTGCCGGCTATGATGGCTGTCGGTGGGAGACCCTTCTGCTGCTGAAGGTTCTTTAGTCCTCCCTTGGACTGCCATCCACATTCCTGAAACCGGCAATACCGGCAACGAATCTTGCGGCTGGATGGAAGCCTGAATGATGCATTCTCCCCTTCCATTTGAACCCTCATTCTGGAGGAACGCAGTAAGGTTATATACTTACACCCTTATTTATTGTAAACACACTTTAATAAGGCAGCTCTTCACTCCATGCTTTTTCTCTCTCCGTCAGTTAGTGTCGCTAGGTACTAACCCAGCCGGCAGCATGTCGGCTGGGCCGGTGCCGTCAGGTACTTACTCGGTCGGCGGCATGCCGACAGGACCAATACCGCCAGGTACTACCCAGCCGGCGCCATGCCAGCCAGATTGTGCCGCCAGGTGCTAGCCCTGCCGCCAACATGTCAGCTGAACTACAGTAAATGATTATACAGTAGCCAGTATATTTGCAGTATAGTATATACTGCAAATAGAAAAATATTGTATATATTATACAGTAGTTATTTTCCAACATATCTTGTGTATCCTTGCACAGTCTTTTCCTGAGACCAATCCTATATTGAAAGAATAGAATTCCTTCAATACTCTGATTAGAAATTAGTTAATAACTTACCCTACAATATTAAATAGTTTAGAGGGGTCAGTGGTAGTACACTTTTCTATCCTTAGAGGTTAGAACCCTTCTCTTTTGAGTTTTCCCTGATCAGGAAACTCTATAGTCTTAATATTGGGGGGCGAGGTCACAGATATTGGCTGGGAGGGATACCCAAGTATGTGTCTTTCCTAATTTCTAGTCCAGCCGGCGACATGCCGGCCGGACTGTGGCGCCAGGTGCTGGCCATGCCGGCTGAACTACAGTATACGATTATACAGTAGCCAGTATATTTGCAGTATAGTATATACTGCAGACAGCAAACTATAGTATTTATTATACAGTAGTTATTTTCCAACATACCTTGTGTATCCTTATACAGTCTTTTGCTGAGACCAATCCTATATTGAAAGAATAGAATTCCTTCAATACTCTGATTAGAAATCAGTTAATACTTACCCCACAATATTAAATAATTAAGAAGGGTCACTGGCAGTGTACACCTTTTCTATCCCTAGAGGTTAAAATCCTTCTCTTTTGAGTTACCCTGATAAAGGAAACTCTATATCCTTAATATTGGTGGGAGGTCACAGCAATTGGCTGGAAGAGATACACAAGTATGTGTCTTTCCCAATTTCTTTCTAGCTTACTATCCTAAGCTATAATGGTTAAAATATTAATATTTGCAAATCTGTTTATCATGTGAGATAAACAATTGCATACTCATTTAATTTTCCTTTCCTTACAGGGGGAACCCCAGATGAAATGCAATGCGATCTTCTGCAACCATAGGAGTAGGAACTTCTACAGTCACAAAGCGTGCAGGTCTCATGCCCCCTGCACTATCATTACCAAAATCCCTGCAATTTTGGGACCCCCAAGTCTGCAATATCTGCCGGACTTTGGTGACTGAAGGTTTCGAAGACCCCAAGTCAACGGAGTCGAGGGATGTGGCACGTAAAAAGCTGCGCAAGTGGATAAGAGGGTTCCAGAAGAACTCTCCGGGACCAAACCTACCTAACGATAGGATGCGTAGCTTGCTGTTCCCGAAAGCGGGTAGTGAAGTGGTTGTGCCCCAAGCACGACTCGGACCTCCCTGCGTCCAGATTGCCATCGAGACGGATGTCAGGGAGGCGTTGCAAAGTATGGACATCCACCAGGAGGTAAGGATGTCGGAAGTGTCTAGGGACACCGAAAAGGATCTATTAAAGGATGATCCCGAGGAGGAGTCTACTCTACCTCTGGAAGAAGATGATGATGTCGAGTCGGAGTTCCTTCCGTCTGTGCCGTCACCGGAGCCGTTACCCTTGACGTCTTCACCTTCTACCCCTCCATTGGACAACATGAGCCAGGCACTGGCCCATCTTAAGGATTTAATGGAGAACATTCGCAAATGAGGCGAAGCAAGGGAAGTGAGATTCGAGAGAGAGCTCCATGAAGCTCCACTATTGCCTCCCGAGGGTCTTACAAGTGACCCAGAGTCCAAGACCTCCCAACCTGCTCCAAAACCAATTCCTGGAGGTATGCGGAGTTTATGCCGATTACGAACGGCAAATTCTACATCTCGGAGAAGATGGGAGCTGTCCCCTTAGGCGACATCCAGTTTTGGTCAAGCTTTAACGCTTACCCTGATTGCTTCATTCGACTGAAACATGTACCAATGCCAAAAGAGGAGACGGAACCGAAGGAGGTCATGGTTTTTTATCACAATAAGGCACAGGCTCTCTTGTCAAGTAGCCTGAGAAAGGCGGGCTATTCGGTTTCGAAAGTGTCTGCCTTGAGCAAGAAACACCCTACCTTTCTTGCTCCCGCTTCAATAGCCTTCCCCTTTACGTTGAAGGCATATAAATCTGTTGCCAAGGCAGTGGAGGCAGGCAAACCATACCCTGCACTAGAGGAGTGCAGGCCTCTGTCATTAGCCTTGCCCATGCAAGAGAAGGAATGGAAGGAAGTCCACCTAACCTTCTCAGTAGGGAAACTGGACGCAGACATCGCTGGACGACAGTTTAGCGAGAATCTCCCAAAACTTTCTGACTTTCTCTTGAGCAAGGAACAAGAGACAAAGGAGAGACTTGATGCATCTTTATCCCTACAAACCTGAATAGAGATGTGTGCAGGCCAACGAAGTACCCCAGACATACTCAGGGTCCTGGCAAAAATGCATATGGCCACCCTAGTAAAGGACCTGTATGCTTTCACGAATGCTAGGAGAGTCTGTAGAGAGTTCGTGTTCGCTGCTGCAACAGTGAAACATGAACCCAGGAAGCTGATATCTTCTAACATCTGGGATAAAGACCTCTTCCCGAACGAAGTAGTCAAAGAGGTAGTCGAGAAAGCCATCACGGAGAATAGGAACCTTCTTCAGAAGTGGGGCATCTCTTCAAAGAGGAAGTCTTCCCCGGATGCGGGTCCACAACCTAAAAGGAAGACGAAGAAGTCTAGACTTCCCCCTCAGCCTGCTCAACAACATCCCACAGTTACTATGACTGCGGTGCCCCAAGTGGTGGCTCAAACACAGACCACCTTCCAAGAGGTGCCTCAACAGCTGGTTGCCCAGTCACCAGCATTTAACCCCGGGTTTAATTGTGACAACTCGTAGGAGCAATACCTCTTGTAGTACGGAGTGGAAATGCTTAAATTTCAACCAGGAAGGAGTGAAAAATGTTCAAAGCTCATCCTCCACTAGAAAATTCTAGAAGAAAAGCATTCCAGCCTGAATGTCTTCAAAATGTCTCAAAGAGAAGAATGGAAGTGAGAGGCATGAGAGTTGATTGTAAAAGAGCCATGCAAAAATCACCCATACATAAGTTTATTAGCAAAGGAACAATGAGCGACACCAAGTAAATCGGAATACATATACGGTAGTGTGTACAATTCAGTCAGAGATTGGTCTCTACCAAGTAGGCAATAACACTTCATAAAAATTGAATTTTTATGATAAAACAAAGTTTTATGAATACTTACCTGGCTGTTATATATATATAGCTATAGTCTCTGACGTCCGGCAGAATTTTTCAAAACTCATGGCAACCACCGTGTGGTGGTTGTGCGGTTAGGTGGTTAACAACCCTTACAGGGTGGTACTTGGAATCATTCCCGTTTTCTGTTCCTCAGATCATCTTTGCCCGACCTGTCTCCTGAGGGGAGGTGGGTGGGACTTAAAATATATATATAACTGCCAGGTAAGTATTCATAAAACTTTGTTTTATCATAAAAATGATATTTTCATAATAAAATAAATTTTTGAACATACTTACCCAGTGGATATATATATACCTAACGTCTCTGACGTCCGACAGAAAATTCAAAACTCGCGGCGATCGAAGATTGGGCAGCTGGGTGTATACAACTAGCGCCACTACTCACCAGGATACTGTAACCATTCCTCAGGTATTCTCTGCCCATAGGGTCTCTAGAGGGGCGGAAGGGAGGGAGTTTAATTATATATATCCACTGAGTAAGTATGTTCAAAAATTTATTTCAATATGAAAATATCATTTTAAAACATCGAACTTAGCCGGTGGATATATATATAGCTGATTGAGACCCTTGATGGAGGGTAAAGAGACCAGCAGTAAACATCATAGGAATATAATTCAAGAGTTTTGATAAAAAACAAACTTAAGGGTTCGTACCTGATAAGGAAGCTGACTTTAATGAATCTCTGCCTCATTAGTCCACTATCCTTATGAAGCCCAGCGATCCACTCAGGGTGCTGAAAGACTTCTAGGAGCTGTCATATCTGGGGTAACCACCCATATGACAGGACCTCAACCAATACCCTTGATCTGGGCACTCTCAAGAAACAAGTTTGACCACCCACTAAAATCAAATGATTGCGGAAGACTGTCCCAGTCTCCACATACAACCAAAAAGACAATAGTTTCAAGAGAAGAAAAAAGGTATTAGGATTTGGGGAATGTAGTGGTTGAACCTTCACCCACTACTGCACTCGCTGCTACGAATGGTCCTAAAGTGTAGCAGTCCTCGTAAAGAGTCTGGACATTCTTTAAATAATGTGAAGCGAACACAGATTTACTCCTCCAGTAGGTTGTGTCCATAATGCTTCGTAGTGACCAATTTTGCTTAAAAGCCACTGACGTTGCCACAGCTCTGACTTCATGAGTCTCTACTTTTAATAATCAAAGGTCCGTCTCACCACAGTGAGCGTGAGCCTCTCTAATTAATAGCCTGATAAAATACGATAATGCATTCTTAGACATCGGTAAAGAAGGCTTTTTGACTGAACACCATAAAGATTCAGTTACCTCGTAAATTCTAGGTTCTATCAAGATAAAATTTTAGTGCTCTCACAAGGCAAAGGACTCTCTCTATCTCGTTACCACCCACATCTGATAGGTTGGGAATCTCAAAAGATTTCGGCCATGGATGAAAAGGACACTCATTCTTGGCTAAGAAACCAAGTTGCAAAGATCATACTGCCTTACCAGTACAGAAACCAACGTTCTTGATGAAGGCATGAACCTCACTAACTCTTTTTGCAGTAGCAAGACTCACTAAGAAAAGTGTCTTCATTGTAAGATCTTTCAAAGAGGCTAAGTGCAACGGTTCAAATTTCTCAGACATAAGAAATTTAAGGACAACATCTAGGTTCCAAGCTGGTGTCATAACCTGATGTTCCTTGGAAGTTTCGAAAGACTTGAGAAGATCTTGCAGGTCTTTGTTGTTCGAGAGGTCTAGGTTCCTGTGTCTGAACACTGTAGCTAACATGCTCCTGTAACCTTTAATGGTAGAGGCAGAAAAGTTACGTACATTCCTAAGGTGTAGCAGGAAGTCAGCGATTTGAGCTATAGAGGTATATGATGAGGAAATGGAGGTGGCCTTGCACCGATCTCGAAATACCTCCTATTTAGACTGGTAGATCCTGATGGTAGAGGATCTACTTGCTCTGGCAATTGCTCTAACTGCCTCCTTCGAAAACCCTCGAGCTCTAGAGAGTCTCTCGATAGTCTGAAGGCAGTTAGACGAAGCGTGTGGAGGCTTTGATGGAACCTTTTCATGTGAGGTTGTTTGAGAAGATCCAACCGCAATGGCAGGCTTCATGGAAAGTCCACCATCCACTGATGTACCTCGGTGAACCATTCTCTTGATGGCCAGAGGGGAGCAACCAACATCAACTTCGTCCCTTTGTGAGAGTCGAACTTCTGTAGGACTTTGTAAATGATCTTGAATGGGGGAAACACATACACCTCCAGGTGAGACCAGTCCAGTAAGAACACATCGACGTGGTCTGCCTCTGGATCTGGAACTGGAGAGCAGTAAGAAGGAAGCCTCTTCGTTATTGAGGTTGTGAACAGGTCTATGGATGGACGTTCCCATATCCGCCATAGTTTCTCGCACACCACCTGATGAAGAGTCCATTCCGTGGGAATGACTTGGCCTCTTCAGCTTAGGCAGTTTGCCATCACGTTCCTTTCTCCCTGAATAGACCTTGTAAGTAAGGTGATGTTTCTTTCCTTCATCCAAACTAGGAGATCCTTTGCAGTTAAGTAAAGGGACTGCAAGTGGGTCCTGCCTTGCTTGGTGATGTAGGCTAATGCTGTGGTGTTGTCTGCGTTCACCTGCACCACTTTGTTTTGAATCAGTCTTTCAAAACTTTGCAGGGCCAAAAGAACTGCTAGAAGCTCCTTCTGGTTGATGTGAAGCTTTACCTGGTCTTGGTCCAAAGGCCCAAGCACTCTAGACTGCCTAGTGTTGCTCCCCACCCCGCGTCTGAGAACAAAACATGGTCTGGGTTCTTGTGGGCAAGAGAGAGGCCTTCCTGAAGTCTGAGATTGACATCCCACTATTTCAGGCAAGTCATGATCGTTTCTGGAAGTGGTATGGATACTGCTTCTAAGCCCTTCTCCTTGTCCTAATGGTGGTTGAGGTGAAACTGGAGAGGGCAAAGATTGAGTCTTCCTAAGGAGACAAACTGCTCCAGAGACGAGAGTGTTCCCAGTAGACTCATCCACGTCCTTACAGAGCAACTGCTCTTCTTCCGATAAAGACGAATCTTTAAGAGAGCTTGCTTGAGTCTTGATGGCGATGGAAAAGCCCGAAAAACTGGACTCCGTATCTCCATCCCCAAATAGAGAATAGTTTGAGATGGGGTCAGTTGAGACTTCTCCTTGTTTACCAGGAGACCTAAGTCCTTCGCTAGGGTCAAAGTCCATCTGAGGTCCTTCAGACAGAGAATGAAGGAAGACACCCTGAGTGGCTCTGACACCTGTCGAGTGCAGGAAGCTTGCCACGTTTGGCATGAGCTTCGTGAACACAAGAGGAGTAGTGCCGAGACCGAAGCACAGAGCTCGAAATTGGAACCCTTCCTTCCCATATACAAACCTTAGATAATGTTGGAAGGTTGGATGTGATAGGGATATGGAAGTATGCGCCCTGGAGATCGAGTGAGACCATCCAATCGCTTTCCCTTACTGCTGCAAGCACAGACTTGGAAGCTTCCATAATGAACTTCGTTTTCAGGATAAACACATTGAGTGCGCTCACATCCAGCACTAGTCTCCAACCTCCTGAGTTCTTTGGAACTAGGAAGAGGAGGTTGTAAAAGCCTAGAGACTGATGGTTTAAAATACTTCACCACAGCTCCCTTCTCTAACAAGAGGGACACCTGTAGGTGCAAAGCTTGTCTTCTTGCTTCCTCTCGGTATCTGGGAGAGAGATCTATCGGGTTTTGGACAAGAGGAGGTTTCTTTACAAAAAGTATATTTACCCCTCCTTCAACAAGAGGACAGACCATTGGTCTGTTCTTCTTCTCTCCCAAGCCTTCCAAAGTTCTTCAATATGGCTGGAGGGAAGGCAAAGATGACTTGCCAAGACTTCTTTTGGTCTTCAACCATTCTCTCAGCAAATGCAAAGCTCTCTTAGAAGACCGAGAGAGCACCAATTTAATAAAAGAGGGAGCCAACCCTAAGGTGAATTCTGAAGGAGGCGAGCGTGGAGCAACAGGAACAAAATGCGAAGGAAAAACTTCCTTAAAAACAGCCATGATCTTCTAAAAATCCCAAGATTGTTGGGCAGATCTAGGTTCCTCTTCTTCAGACAAGATACCCAAAGATACAGCTGGGGAAAGGGGATATATCCTCTTCCTCCTCAGAATAAACTTCATCCAGAAGCTCAATGTTTTTGCGAGGTGGTGAGTCAATAATAAGTTGAGATAGAAAAGCTTGACAACTAGCAACAACCTGTCGATGAAGAACAGGTAGAGGTTGAAGGTCAACGTCACGTCGGAACTGCATCGACTGACGTTCGACGTCACGGTGAGGTTGTCGATCGGCGTCACAGAGAAGCTGTTGATCGGCGTCACGTTTGACAGCTTGTCGAGCAATAGGAGTCTGGTAAGAGTCACACTTAAAAGCACCGTGACGTTCCGCAAGCAAAGGTTCCTTTCGCTCAAGAGCTGGACAGTATGACTGCATTAATGTCGATAGTTTTGACTGCATGTCCTACAGCATTAGGATCGTGCACACGAGGATCAGAACGTGACTTCGGCAATGTTCGATCCGAAACGTCAGTGAGGATACCGGGAGCAGCACTCACGTCACATCTGGAACGTCCAGACGAAACTAAAGAACCATGACCCTGAGCAGGGGTCTCCGGGGCAACAAAACCAGACGTTATAAAGGAACGTTTGGCAAGCGAACCTTCCTCCGATGAAGGTAGACGTTCTGGACTGCTCCAATGACTGCAGCCAGGATGTAAATTTTGTTCTGAAGGAACCAATTTCCTCTTGAGAGGTTTGGAAACCTGGTGCCAGGATTTTTTACTGACGTTAACGTCTTCGGATGAGGAGAACTTAGTCTCACCTTTCTCAAGATAAGGGTGATCGTTACGAGGAACGTCAACCGCAACTCGTGAGGGAAACGTCTGTTCTTTGTTTAAAACCAATCGTTCCCTTTGGTCTTTTGACATTCCTTCTCCCAGGGGTTGGGGAGCTTGAAAGAGGTCTAGGACTAGGCGAACGGCAAGTACTAACAGACGAACCCTCCGCAACACTGAACACATTTTTCGCACTTTTTTCACTGACACTGGCACTTTTTAACAATTTAACATCGGACATAAATAAAGCTGATTTCTATCCTTAGCAAGCAATTCTCCCTTAAGCAAAAACGTTAGAATTGCGAAAAATGTCCTTTAGTGCTGGCTCATTAGTACATAATTGTATCACACATGTAAAAAATAATAAACATATACATATATATAAGTAAAAGTGAAATATATAAAGTATAAGTAAAAAGGTTCAGTGACTTGGGACGATAATAAAAAACTAGATCGCTAAGAACTACGTTTTCTCTCTTTCTCTCCCTGTACAGTGACTTGGAACGAGAATAAAAAACTAGATCATGAAGAACTACGTTTTCTCTCCCTCTCTTCCTATACAGTGACTTGGGACGAGAATAAATATCTGAATCGAGAAGAACAACGTTTTCTCACTCTCTATCTCCCTGTACAGTGACTTGGGACAAGAATAAATCTCTCTCTCTCTCTCTCTCTCTCTCTCTCTCTCTCTCTCTCTCTCTCTCTTGTTACGAGAGTAATCCGACAATTAAAGGTTATTTGATTTAAGAAAAATACTAAAAGGACTAATTAATTACAAAATAACATGTTCCTTTTATTTAGTACAACTTAAAAACTTCAGTTGTAAGAAGAATGTACTAATCGTCAAAATCGATGCAAAGTGAAATCGTGATTCTCTCTCTATCGTAGTGATAGACTGAAAACTGCGTATCATAAATAAACTTAACGCTAGTTAATCTTTGAAAACAGATTGAAGACTATCCAAAGAAAAAATTTATTAAAAAGACAAAAATTCTCTTAAAATATTTTCTTAAAATATTCATCCCATCGATCCATAAAAATAAAAAATTTTACTCGGTATTTAGTACAAATGGAGTGGGTATTAATGAGGCCTTAGTAAGGCGGGTGAGATTTAAAAATATAGAGGTAAATCTATAAATATCAACAAGAATATGTAAAGTGATAAAATAAATACTATAATCTTAAAACCTTTCACACACTTCCCATCTGGGGAAGGGTCGGCCATTATGGAAAATCCAGAGAGAGATCAAACAAGCAAGGGTCAAAAATAGATCAAATGTTCCTTTTATTTAGTACATTTTTCTCTTTCTCAAAAAGAGTTTCAGGAAAAATCGTAAGAAAATCTAATCAAGCGAAAGCTATAAAACAATAAATCAAGTATTTCACCAAAGCTGTAGAAAAACTTGAGGTTAGCGAGAGCAAGAATATCAATGTTTTCGCAACAGCGACAGAGAAGAACTGAGGAGTTGAGGAATGGTTACAGTATCCTGGCGAGTGGTGGCGCTAGTTGTATACACCCAGCTTCCCAATCTTCGATCGCCGCGAGTTTTGAATTTTCTGTCGGACGTCAGAGACGTTAGCTATACAGTATATATATCCACTGGCTAAGTTCGATGTTTAAAAACTCCATTTTTATGAATAGAACTTACCTAGCAGTTATATATATACATAGTTGATTCACACATTTGGAGGAGGGTGACAGACAGCTAACATCATTGGGAAAACAACAATAAGTTGTAGGAAAAAACACCTTGATTCCTTACCTGCTAGGGTAGCTGACTTCTAAGGTTTCTGCCTCTTGACTCTCTTTCCCTTAGGAGTGTCAGCCAGGTGTGGACCTGTCATGCTGAAACAACTCAATCGAGTCTGTCAAACGGGGTGAGACCAAAAACTTAACTAGACTTCAGCACTACCTATGCCCCTTTTTTTTAAAAACTGCAATCTTACTGAAACTAACCACCTAACCTTGCAGAATAGATATCAACTATCTAGCTAGACTGAGGGCACTGTACCACAAGTCAGAGTCCTCAGACAACCATAAAAACCCAAACCCAAACACAGGCATACAAAAGTTAAGGTTGAGGGGAGGTAGTAACTTCTTTGCTCAATACAGAAGCAGTAGCTACGTATGGGCCCAAGGTGTAACACCTTTCATAATCTACTCTTACCTCTCCGAGGTAATGAGAGTCGAACACAGAGTTGCTTCTCCAGAACGTTGCGTCCATAATCTGTCTAACTGACATATTCTTATAATATGCCAGTGAAGTAGCAAAGGCTATCACCTCGTGAGCCCTTACTTTTAAAAGACCGAAGTTCTCCTCCTCACACAAGAGGTGAGCTTTTCTTATTGTTTTCCTCAAGAAGAATGATAATGCATTCTTTGAGAGGGGCTTTTGCGGATCTTTCACTGAGCACCTTAAAGAATTAAATGCACCTCTAACATTCTTAGTACGAGATAAATATGCCCTGAGGGCTCTAACTGGGCAGAGGAGCCTCTCCTGCTCTTAACCCACTACATTAGTGAGGTTAGGAACCTCAACGTACTCGGCCAGGGTTTTGATGGATTCTCGTTCTTGGCGAGGAAGTCTGTCCTCAACGCACATACTGCTCCATCCTGGTTAAAGCCCACCTGCTTCTCAATAGCGTGAACCTCGCTGATCCTTTTCGCTGTGGCCAGAGCCATCAGGAAGAGGGTTTTCTTAGCAGCATCTCTAAGGGACGCTTGTGAGATGGGTTCGAACTTCTTGCTGCATAGGAACCTCAGAACCACATCCAAATTCCAAGCTGGGGGTCTTAACTGAGCCTGCTTAGTTGTTTCAAAAGACTTCAAGAGATCTTGCAAGTCTCTATCCTGAGTCAAGTCTATGCATCTGTGCCTACAGACAGCTGAAAGCATACTCCTGTACCCTTTAATAGTGGATACGGCCAGTTTAGAGTCTTGTCTGAGGGACAACATAAAATCAGCTATTTGGCTCACAGAGGTAGTGGTTGAGGAAACTTTGTGCTGGTTACGCCATGCTCTAAAGGTTTCCCACTTCGATTGGTAGACTCTTTGTGAAGAGACCCTCCTTGCTCTGGCGATAGCTCTTGCAGCTTGCGAAGAAAAGCCTCTCGCTCTGACAAGCTTCTCGATAGTCTGAAGGCAGTCAGTCATAGAGCGAGGGGGTTTTGATGATACCTCTCGAAGTGGGGCTGTTTGAGAAGCTTTGGATTTGGAGGAAGGCTTCTTGGGAAGTCCACTAACATGTCCACCACCTCTGTGAACCATTCTCTTGCTGGCCAGAATGGAGCTATCAGAATCATTCTTCCTGATTCAAGGAGAGTAAATTTCCTGGCGATCAGATTGATGATCTTGAAAGGGGGGAACGCATAGATGTCCATCCCTGTCCAGTCCATCAAGAAGGTGTCTACTGCTATTGCCTCCTCGTCCGGGACTAGGGAGCAGTAGTTGGGGATCCTTTTGTTTTGGTTGGAGGCGAAGAGGTCTATCAAAGGCCTCCCCCGTAACTTCCAGACTCTGAAATACCTGATGATTGAGGGTCCATTCCGTTTGAAGAACTTACCCTTTCCTGCTGAGCATGTCTGCCCTTACATTCTTCTGTCCCTGCACGAATCTTGTTAGAAGTTCTACGTTGTTCTCCTTCGACCACAGAAGGAGCTCTTTTGCTGTTTCGAACAGAGACAGAGAGCGAGTTCCCCCTTGCTTTCTGATGTAAGCCAAAGCCGTGGTGTTGTCCGAATTGACCTCCATTATCCTCCCCGACACGGAGTCTTTGAAGGACTTCAGTCCTAACAGAATGGCCATCAACTCATTTCTGTTGATGTGCCATCCGTTTTGTTCCTTTCACCAAGAGCCTGAGACCTCCTTGCTTCCCTGTGTTGCTCCCCATCCTGACTCTGAAGTGTCTGAGAACAACACTAGGTCTGGGTTCTTCCTGAACAGGGAGATTCCTTCCCCTAAAATAGCTGGATCCACCAACCAAATCAGATGACTTTTGATTTCTGCTGGAATGAGGAAGGAAAAGGAGTCCTCCTGAATCTTCCTGTCCCACACCCTTGATAGGAAGTGTTGAAGAGGTCTGAGGTGCAGTCTTCCCAGAGAGACAAACTGTTCGAGCGAGGAGAGGGTTCCCAGCAAAATCATCCAATCCCTCGCTGAGCACTTCTGTTTCTCCAGGAATTCCTGAACCTTCCCAAGGCACCTGGTCTGCCTTTCTTGGGAGGGAGAAGCCCGAAACCTTACTGAGTCCAGAACTATCCCCAAATAAAGAATCGTCTGACTAGGTTCAGTCTGGGACTTCTCCTTGTTGATGACGAGACCCAGTTCCTGAGCCATCATAAAAGTCTTGCGTAGGTCCTCCAGACATTTCTCCTTCAACCGGGATCTTATCAACCAGTCGTCCAGATATAGAGATACTCTTATCCCCTCTTGATGAAGCCATCCTGCCACGTTCGCCACTACTTGAGGAGCAGTGTTGAGGCCGAAGCAAAGAGCCTTGAACTGCAAACACTTGCCCTGGATCATGAATCTTAGGAACTTCCTTGAAGTCGGATGGATGGGGATGTGAAAGTAGCGTCCTGTGAATCCAGACACACCATCCAGTCCCCTGGGCGTACCGCTGCCAGCACCGACTGAGTCGTCTCCATGGTAAATTTTGTCTTTTCCACAAAGACGTTCAGAGCGCTGACATCTAGAACGGGTCTCAATCCACCCGAGCTCTTGGGTACCAGAAACAGGCGATTGTAAAAACCTGGGGAAGTTAGTTCCAGAACCGGTTCTATCGCTCCCTTCTCCAGCATCTGGTTCACCAGATCCAGTAGCGCCCCTTGTTTCACGGCATTCGAGTACTGCGCCACTAAGGCTAGAGGTGTACTTGAAAGTGGAGGCTTCTTTAAGAGGGGGATCTTGTATCCCTCTTTGATGACCGAGAGGGACCAGGCATCCGCCCCTCTTTTCTTCCAGGCATGCCAAAAAAGTGACAGCCTTGCTCCTACCAATGTCTGGAGGACTTGAGCTTCATCTCCTGGAGAGGGACCTGAACGAACCTCTATTTGTTCTACCACCCGTCTTCTGCCTTCTTCCCCAGAAGTCTGTTCTCGTAGGAGCTCTACCTCGAAAGGGCTGCTGAAGTTTCCTCTCCTCTCTCTTCAGTGACGAAGGAATCACTGATAAAGGCTTCCTTGCGGAGCATGACAGGTCTTGTGTGGCCTTTTGCACTAGCGAAAGGGTAATGTCCCTGACAAGGGACTCAGGAAAAAGGTGCTCCGAGAGAGGGGCGTAAAGGAGCTCAGCCTTCTGCGCGACCGTAACTGCTCTGGATGTGAATAAACATAAAAGGGCCCTCTTCTTTAAAATTCCTGCAGAAAATAGGGAAGCCAACTCATTTGACCCATCCCTAAGAGCCTTGTCTATGAAGGCCATATTACTAGTAAGGTCTTCTGTTTCTTCTATCCATTCTGTTTTCCTGGCCAGCGTACCCACAGACCAGTCCAAAAAACTGATGACTTCGAAGGCTCGGAAGATTCCCTTGACGAAGTGGTCAAGCTCTGACATAGACAACATTACCTTCGCCGAGTTAAGGGCATGTCTTTAGAAGAGCCAACAATACCAGAGAAGTCCCCCTGGGAGAAGGCAGGCACTCCCAGGCCCAGAGCTTCTCCAGTCTCGTACCACAGGCCTGCCTTAGATGCAAGTTGAGCTGGTGGAAACGAGAAGGTGGTCTTTACAGCTTGCCTACGCTCCTTCAGCCAGTCATCAACTCTAGCAGGAGCCTTCCTAGCCGAGATGGACAGCTCCATTTTGATGAAAGCCGACTGCTTTTTGGCCTTCTTCCTGCTAAACTGCGACTGAGGAGAACGAGGAGCAGCAGGTTGAAACTCCTCCCCATAAAGCTCAAGGAGGGAGCGAGAGAGAACCTTATAATCCGCAGCCGCGTTAGCAGGCTTATCCTCATCCTCTGAAATATCCTCTAGATCTTGCCCTACTTCCAACTCAGTCTCTCTTTGGGCTGAAGAAACTAACATGCCGATCAGTTTCCAATTGTTCACCTGCGTCAGAGAAAAGCAAATCGTCGGATGCGTTGCGTCCTGTTGGCGAGGGCTGAATGCGTCCTGACACCGAGACGCGAGCGTCCTGGCGCCGAGCGCTAGAAGTGTCCTTGAGGCAGGAGGAGGATGCGTCCTAGCACCGAGAGATGGAAGCATCCTTGTGCCGAGAGCTGCATGCGTCCTGACGGCGCGAAACGGAATCGTCCTAGAGAGGCAGGCTAGAAGCGTCCTGATGACGAGAATCGCAAGCGTCCTGGCGTCGCGAGTGAGAGACGGAAGCATCCTGATGACGAGAATCGCAAGCGTCTTGGCGGCGTGTCGAGGAAGAAGAAGCGTGGTGCCGCGAGCTTGATGAATCGCGCCGCGGTTCCCTGGGAGATGAGTGACACTGTTTGTCCTGCAAGGGAGAGGTACTCCGTTCCCTCTTAGAGGCCGATTTCTTAATCGGTAAAGTGTCGTCCTTATGCCTGCCCGACTGGGGAGAAGGGCGGCTAAAAGCTTGCACCAGAGAAAACAGCTGTTTCTACATAACCGTCATAAAAGAGTTCGCGACTGCTGCTGGATCCTGCGATTCCGAAGGCGATGGCTGCCGAATAGTGCTGGTCATAAGAGAAGGGTCTCTCGTCACTTAAAAGAAGAGGAGAATCCTCCTTCCTTCCATCTTAAGGCTTTGACCTCTTCGCTGGAACGGCGTCCCAGTCATCCTCAGAAGGGAAAGGTTCCAGGCTACTCAATAAGGGAGAGCGAGAACGGGTCTGGTCAGCTTGTTTCCACCTCCTCTTGGTCGGTCATGAAGCCTCATACTGCTATCTGTGTTTAGGAGAGGGGTTCAGGGTAGACACCGTCACTTCCAACACGCCTTTTCCGTGGCAGTCATGAGCAGCCTGGGAAAAAGCAACAGGACTGCCTGAGGCGACGGCTGACCGAGGATACGTACCTCTCACTCCCTTGCGGCTGTCGACGTACCTTCTCCCTTGGTCCTGGAAGCTTGGTAGAGGTCTAGACCTAGGGGCGTGACAGGTTCGATCAGTCGCCACCTCCACTTCACTTTCACAAGCACTAATTACACTTTCACTCTTACCTTTCAAGGCTAAAAGCTGGTCTTTAATAGCCTTCAACTCAGCCGCCATCCTGGCGTACTGAGGGTCATCCGTAGATACTGTTCCTGTGGAAGGGGCAGGAGCTACTACCTCAAGAGAAGGTTCAACTTCTACAGAAGAATTAATTAAGGGATCAAAGGAAATATCTATGCTAAGCTCACTAGCAGACTTAGATTTAGATCTAGAAGCCGTCCTGGCTTAATCTAACTACAACTTACGCACATAGCTTTTCATACTCAACCATTCCTTTTCGCTTAAAAACTCACATTCCTTGCACCTTTTATAAAGGGCACATTCAAAACCCCTGCACCCCAAACAAACAGTGTGAGGATCTACCGAAACTTTCGGTAACCTCACCTTGCATTCCTCATTCACACAAACACGAAAATGAAGTCTATCAGTCATCGTAAGCCAAAGAATAATCACAAATGCGATTGCCAAAACCCCAGGTCAGTGTACGTCACCAAAAAAGAAGTCCGGTACAGCGACCCAGGGAAAGCAAACGAAAAACTTCAATGGCAGACCAACGATGTTGTCAGTCCAACCGGCAGAGATGATCTGAGGAACAGAAAACGGGAATGATTCCAAGTACCACCCTGTAAGGGTTGTTAACGACCTAACCGCACAACCACCACACGGCGGTTGACGCGAGTTTTGAAATATTCTGCCGAACATCAAAGATTACAGCTACACATATATATAACTGCCAGGTAAGTTCTATTCATAAAACAGAGACTTTTTATTTGTATGGACACAGTATTCATATAATCTTAGTACATACATACATATACCAAGGCACTTCCCCCAATTTTGGGGGGTAGCCGACATCAAACAAATAAACAGAAAAGGGGACCTCTCTTCTCTACGTTCCTCCCGGCCTGACAAGGGACTCAACCGAGTTCGGCTGGTACTGCTAGGGGTGCCACAGCCCACCCTCCCTCGTTATCCACCACAGATGAAGATTCATAACACTGAATCCCCTACTAATGCTACCTCTGCGGTCATCCGAGGCACCGGAGGAAGCAGCAGGGCCTACTGGAACTGCGTCACAATCGCTCGCCATTCATTCCTATTTATAGCACGCTCTTTTGCCTCTCTCACATCTATCCTCCTATCACCCATAGCTTCCTTCACTCCATCCATCCACCCAAACCTTGGCCTTCCTCTTGTACTTCTCCCATCAACTCTTGCATTCATCACCTTCTCTAGCAGACAGCCATTTTCCATTCTCTCAACATGGCCAAACCACCTAAACACATTCATATCCACTCTAGGTGCTAACTCATTTCTTACACCCGCTCTCACCCTCACTACTTCGTTCCTAACCCTATCTACTCGAGATACACCAGCCATACTCCTTAGACATTTCATCTCAAACACATTCAATTTCTGTCTCTCCGTCACTTTCATTCCCCACAACTCTGATCCATACATCACAGTTGGTACAATCACTTTCTCATACAGAACTCTCTTTACATTCATGCCCAACCCTCTATTTTTTACAACTCCCTTAACTTCCCCCAACACTTTACATCCTTCATTCACTCTCTGACGTATATCTGCTTCCACTCCACCATTTGCTGCAACAACAGACCCCAAGTATTTAAACTGATCCACCTCCTTAAGTAACTCTCCATTCAACCTGACATTCAAGCTCGCACCACCTTCCCTTCTTGTGTACCTCATAACCTTACTCTTACCCATATTAACTCTCAACTTCCTTCTCTCTCACACCCTTCCAAATTCTGCCACTAATCAGCCAAGCTTCTCTTCCGCGTCTGCAACCAGTACAGTATCATCCGCAAACAACAACTGATTTACCTCCAATTCATGGTCATTCTCGTCTACCAGTTTTAATCCTCCTCCAAGCACTCAAGCATTCACCTCTCTCACCACTCCATCAACATACAAGTTAAACAACCACGGCAACAACACATATCCCTGTCTCAGCCCCACTCTCTCCGGAAACCAATCGCTCACTTCATTTCCTATCCTAACACATGCTTTACTACCTTTGTAGAAACTTTTCACTGCTTGTAACAACCTTCCACCAACTCCATAAAACCTCATCACATTCCACATTGCCTCCCTATCAACTCTATCATACGCTTTCTCCAGATCCACAAATGCAACATACACCTCCTTACCTTTTGCTAAATATTTCTCGCATATCTGCCTAACTGTAAAAATCTGATTCATACAACCCCTACCTCTTCTAAAACCACCCTGTACTTCTAAGATAGCATTCTCTGTTTTATCCTTAATACTATCAATCAGTACTCTACCATACACTTTTCCCACCCCACTTAACAAACTAATACCCCTTGAATTACAACACTCATGCACATCTCCCTTACCCTTATATAGTGGTACAATACACGCACAAACCCAATCGACTGGTACCATTGACAACACAAAACACATATTAAACAATCTCACCAACCATTCAAGTACAGTCACACCCCCTTCCTTCAACATCTCAGCTCTCACACCATCCATACCAGATGCTTTTCCTACTCTCGTTTCATCTAGTGCTCTCCTCACTTCCTCTCTTGTAATCTCTCTCTCATTCTCATCTCCCATCACCGGCACCTCAACACCTGCAACAGCAATTATATCTGCCTCCCTATTATCCTCAACATTCAGTAAACTTTCAAATTATTCCGCCCACCTTTTCCTTGCCTCCTCTCCTTTTAACAACCTTCCATTTCCATCTTTCACTGTCTCTTCAATTCTTGAACCAGCCTTCCTTACTCTCTTCACTTCTTTCTATAACTTCTTCTTATTCTCTTCATATGAATGACCCAATCCCTGACTCCACCTCAGGTCAGGTGCCCTCTTTACCTCACTTACCTTGCAGTTTACTTCCACATTTTTCTCTCTATATCTTTCATACTTCTCTACACTATTACTCTGCAGCCATTCTTCAAAAGCCCTCTTTTTCTCTTCCACTTTTACCTTCACTCCTTCATTCCACCATTCACTGCCCTTCCTCATGGTGCCTCCAATAAACTTCTTGCCACAGACATCACTTGCAATCCCAACAAAATTTTCTTTTACTAACTTCCACTCCTCTAAATCACCAGTTTCTCTTACTTTCACTTCGTCATATGCCATTTTCAACCTTGCTTGATATTTACTTTTTACCCGTGGTTTTATTAGCTCTTCAACCCTCACTAGCTCCCTTTTACATCCACCTACTCTACTCCCCCACTCTTTTGCTACAACTAATTTTCCTTCCACCAAAAAATGATCAGATATACCGTTAGCCATAACCATAAACAAGTGCACGTCTTTCAATCTTCCAAACATTCCTTTAGTTATCCACACATACCCCATTAATGACTTTCTACCACTCTTCCATTTGCCACTCTTACCCATGTATACTTGTTTTTATCTTTCTTTTTGAAAAAGCTAGAACTAACCACCATCTCTTGCTCAACACACATATCTACCAGTCTCTCGCCACTCTCGTTTTCACCAGGTACGCCATACTTCCCAATGCCACCTTCTACCTCTCCAGCGCCCACTCTAGCATTTAATTCATCCATGACAACTACATAATTCCTTCTACCCAGTCCTTCTACACACCTAGTTAAATCATTCCAGAACTCATTCCGCTCTTCTTCACTTTTCTCACAACCTGGCCTATACGCACAGACAAAAGCCCAATATTCTCTACCCAACCTAACCCTTACCCACATTAACTTAGATGATATCTCCTTCCATTCCACTACTTTACCTGTCATCCATTCACTCAGCAATAAAGCCAAACCTTCTCTTGCTCTTCCCCTTTCAATCCCAGACACTCTACCAGACATTTCACCAAACATCACTTCACCTTTCCGTTTTATCTTTGTCTCATACAAAGCCAATATATCCATCCTTCTATTCCTAAACATACTTCCAATCTCACATCTTTTACTCTCTATCATATTACATCCACCCATATTCAAACACCCCAAAACTAGAGTGCGGGGAGCAGTCACTCTCCCCCCAGCTCCACCTCTTTGATGTCTCACAGGATTATAATACAGGAGAGGGGGTTCCCAGACTCCTCGTCTCGTCCCTTTTAGTCGCCTCTTACGACACGCAGGGATACGTTGGTGCTATTCTAATTGTTTTTGTGCCCCCGCATAGTAAATGATGTAAAAAAAAATCTAAGGCCTTTGTCAATTACAACCTCCAAATTTTCACCTAAAATCAGGTAAAAAATTATGCCTATTTTCAACTCGTAATGATAAAATATCACAAATTTTAAGTAATTTGTATTTTTCCTAACAGTACTTACCTCGAACTATTTTCTTAAGAGTATCTGGGATCTCCTCCCTAACCGACCAAGAATTTTGCGCAGTTCCCCCTATCTCATTTTTTTCTCTTGTCGGGTCCCTCTGTGGCGGATGGATACGTGCCCTGAGGTGACCCGGGGTCAGCGCGCGTGGGTGCGCTACTAGGTCTTTGTCGCCAGTAAGCATATGTGTTCTACTTCGAACTCCTGTAAGGCACCCGGGGCAGAATGGGTAGGTAATAACCCGAAAGAAGTTCGAGATAAGTGCTGTTAGGAAAAATACAAATTACATAAAATTTGTGATTCGTTCCAACACGGAGTACTTACCTCGAACTACTTTCTTAGGAGACTTACACTTTAGGAGGCGGGGGTAGACTTACAGGCCGGAAGACCCACCACTACCATCCCAGGACACGGGACCTAGATAGGCAGCTAGGTCCAGACGACACAACTCACCTTTATGCATAATCCGGCCATGGGCTTCCAAAACATTCATCTCTCACACAGGAGGAGGGAAGGGAAGGGAAAAAGGGTAGCAAGGAAAAGGGAGTAAGGGGAAAACTTGTGTCGCTTGTAATTACTTCCCTCGGGCTACCCGGCGCCTTAGCCCTAAACTTGTTGCAGGGCGGAAATCACTGGTCCAATGGAGAAGGCGTCCAGGGACTTCCTCGTGCAGTCTTTCAAGTAGTGGGCCGTAAAGTTGGACTGCCTGGACCATGTGCCTGCTCGCATGATTTGGCCTATTGCCATGTTGATGTCAAATGCCAAAGAAGTGCTAAGACCCCTAATATCATGGGGTCGCGGGGTTCCCGGGATTGCAGACCCTTCACTGGCGTAAGCTCTCTTGATGACTTGCCGAAGCCAGAAGGAGATCGTGTTCTTTGACAACACCTTCTTTACTGGGCCTGAGGTGACCAACAGACTTTTGATGCCCGGCCGGAGTCTGGTTGTATTTCCTGATCGTTCTCACTGGGCACAGGAGCAAGTCTTCCGGGATGTCTGAGTGAAGGATCGTTGGGACCGAGAACCCCTCGAACCTTGGGTCAACAATGGCCGGGTTCTGTGTTTTGGCCACAAATTCAGGCAGAAACTTAAAGGACAGGTCCTTCAACCCTTTCAAGTGCGAGACTTCGAATGACAAGCCGTGGAGCTCACTCACGCGCTTGGCTGAGGCCAGAGCTAGCAAGAATAGGATATCCTTGAGGGGTTCGAAGGGAGGCCTGGTCAAAACCTTAAGAACTTTGACCACGTCCCACTGCGGGACCCGAGAGGCGCGGGGGGAACAAGACTGCTCGAAACTTCTAATGAGCATGGAAATCTGGCGAGTGGCCCCCAGGTCGATGCCTCGGAGTTGAAAGACCTGCCCCAGGGCCGCTCGGACCCCCTTGTTGGCTGGACTGGAGTCCCCCAGGTCGTCCCTCAGGTGGACCAGGAAGTCTGCAATCTTGTGGACTGATGCATCCAGAGGCCTCAGATTCTGCGTGGCACAACACTTCACAAACGTGGCCCACTTGGCCTGGTACACCACGATCGAGGACTTCCATAGATACCCTGACATTCTCGAAGCTGTCTTCTCCGAGTATCCTTCTTTCCTTAATAGACGCTCGATAACCTCCACGCGTGTAGCTGGAGACACTGAGGGTTTTCGTGAAACCTTCGAAAGTGAGGCTGGTGCAGCAGATCTCCCCTTATTGGTAGGGGCCACGGAGGAAGGGTGGCCAGATCCTGTAGATCAGCGAAACCCTCTCCGCCCACCAGGGCGCTACCAAAGTCATCATTGTAGCCCTTGATTGTCTGAGTCTGTTGAGCACCTGCCTGAGAATCCCAAAGGGGGGAAAGGCATACGCATCGAGTCCGTCCCATGAGTGCTGGAAGGCGTCCTCGAACGCTGCTGCCGGGTCTGGCACAGGAGAACAGAACACGGGGAGCTGCGTGTTGAGCCTTTTGGCGAACAGGTCTATCACCAGTGGGCCCCACAACTGTAGGACCTTCTGGGCCACTTGTGGGTGTAGGGATCACTCCAACCCCACTACTTACCCTGCTCTGCTGAGGCCGTCGGCTAGAACGTCTCTCTTCCCCGGAATGAACCTGGCTGTGAGAATGATGTGCTTCCTCTCGGCCCATTCCAGGATCCGAGCCGTGAGATCGCACAGCTCCCTTGACCTCAATCCTCCTTGTTTCTTTATGTAGGCCACCAGGGTGGCGTTGTCGCACATGAGGGCTATTGTGTTTCCCCGTAGTCGATGGGCGAATATTGCGAGGGTCTTTTGAACCGCCAGGAGCTCGAGCAGGTTTATGTGGAGGGGCTTCTCCTCCGGGAACCACTTTCCCTCTGCTGTCTCTTCAAGCAGATGGGCTCCCCACCCCTCCGTTGATGCGTCTGTGAAGAGCAACATCTCCGGAGGAGCGCACGCGAACGGCACACCCCCGTAGGGTGTTCGCCCTGTCACACCACCAGAGGAGCATGTTTCTGGTGGCTGGAGTCATCATGACTAAGGACTGAGGAGGGTTTCCCGGTGACCAGAGGTCCTTCAGATTCCACTGGACCGGCCTCAGCTTGAGCCTCCCCTGAGGAACTAGCTTCTCCAGCGAGACCAGGTGGCCCACGAGTCTCTGCCAATCCTTGGCTCTCATTGGTGCATTTGCTAGGAATGGACGAATTATATGGTCCAGATTGTCCAGCCTCGCTTGAGAGGGGAATGCCCTTGCTACTTGGGAGTCCAGGACCATCCCTAGGTACGTCATCCTGGTGGTGGGGACCAACTGGGACTTCTCTAGATTGATGGTAACCCCCAGTTCTCTGCAGAACTGTAACAGCTTTGCCCCCTGCTCCTTTAAGGCTGCCTCTAAGGCTGTAAGCAGCAACCAGTCATTGAGATACCTGATCAGCCTGATGCCCTGTTTGTATGCCCAGGCTGATACTACGGTGAATACCCTAGTGAAAACCTGAGGTGCCGTTGACAGGCCGAAGCCGAGGGTCCTGAACTGTAGAGACTGGGTTCCCCACTTCACCCTGAGGAACTTCCTGCGGGAGGGGTGTACGGGGATCTGAAAGTAGGCGTCCTTGAGGTCCAGGGACATCATGAAATCCCCTTCCCTCAAGGCTGCCAGTACCGACTTCGGCGTGTCCATCTTGAAGGACGTTTTCTTGATGAACTTGTTCAGGGCCGAGAGGTCGATGACTTGTCTCCAACACCCCGTAGCTTTCTCCACCAGGAAGAGCCTGCTCTAGAACACTGGGGACGATTCCCGGACGGGTTGCAGTGCTCCTTTGTCCAACATGGCCGACACCTCCTCCTGCAAGGCTGCTCTCTTCATGTGATCCTTGGGGGCCAGCCACTCCGCCCGATGCTCAGGAATCAGAGGGGGAGGCTCAGTCAGGAGGGAAATCCTGTATCCCTCTCTGAGGACTGCCACGGACCATGGGTCCGCACCGTTGTCCCGCCATGCTTGCCAATGGTATTTGAGGCATCCCCCCACCTGTGGTGTGGGAAGGTGTACGGGGGATACTCTTCCTATCTCCTTCTGAGGAGACGGTTTGAGCGGCCTCGTCTCGAGCCCGAGTATTTTTGTCTAAAGGAGGCCTGGGCTGGGGCACCACCTCTGCGGGAGGGCCGCGAGGACTGATGCCAGGAAGGGGAGAGGGCCTCCTGTCTAGCTGGTGGCGTAGGCGGGTAGGCCCCGTCCACAGATGGTCTTTTATGTGGAGGACGTCTTGCTGTTGGCTGCCTAGGCTCAGCCGAGTCTTTCAGTTTCCCCACTCTTTCCATGGTTTCTGCTACCATCTGTAGGGGGAACAGGGTCTCACCCCACACCGGAGCATTCCTCTGGAATTTGGCCTCACGTTCGGGGAGTCTATGGGGGAGCCTGTTAAGCACCATATCTCTCCTTATTAAGATCCAGTTTGCTGTCTGAGTCAAGGACTGGAACGTTAAGAACTTCATGGCTTTACCCCCAGAACGTATGAGCTCATGCAATAGAGCTTGATTCCCCGGCACCGAGAGATCGTGGGAGAGTTGAAAACCTGCTAAGGTGCATGCCCACCAGTCCAACCAGGAGGCCACATTGATGATATCCTGAGACGTGTCCTTCATCATAGTGGCCTCCACCTGAGAGAAGACCAATGGGGCAGTAAGGATCCTGTCATCCGCACTGCTCTGGCTCAGAGCCGCGACGGCTTCTTCCATAGTCCGAGGCCCCGCGGGCAGCCCGTCTGGCACATAAAATTTCTTCTGGGTCCTCAGTCCAGGCAGGAGCTTGAAGGATCCTTGGGCCCTGAGGGAGTTCTTGTGCCCCGAGACAAACCGGTCAACGTGGTCCATGCCCAGGGACACGTCTGGAGCCACTGGTAGGGTCAAGGATGGTTTCTGCTGTACCAGGTTGTCCACCATCCTACCCAAACCCGAAAGCCAGGCCTGCTCTGAGAACGGTTTGGGCTCATCTAGCCTGTGGTGGTGCCGAATCAGTGCCAATACTTTCCTGTAAGAGGATATTATATCAGATTAACATTCTCCCACATCTACTAAGCCCGCTACCACTTGATCCTTCATGTCGGCTGCATCTTCGATCACGGATGGATCCGTGGGAGCGTCTGTATCCCTGACATCCGGCCGGCTCGATGGAGCGGCTGCCTCCATCACGGATGGAGTCCCCGAGGATGAGGTAGCCGTCATGGGTCTACCCGCTCCCGGAGGAATCCGTGGAGAGTGACTGCCCTGCTGTGCCAGTGGCTGCATCCGATGCCCGGATGGAGCCGGTGAGACTTTGGGTGTGGGAACAATGCTGCTGGGCTGAGCCAGCGGCTGCCTCTACTGAACGGATGGAGCCGTGACTTGCCGGGCAAGGGAAGGCAAAGTTAGTGTGTGTTTGACCCACAAGGGGGAAAAACTACTTTACCTAATTTTGCCCTCTTCTTTCTGGAACTCTACTTCTTCTTGCTCTTCTTCTTTGCAACTTTGGCCTTCTTCCTAGACGGAACTGAGTTTCAGCTCAACTTCTTCCTCTTCGACTTCTTTTTCTTTTTCCTCATCTCCCGGTCGCTGGAGTCTTCCGACGATGAAGAGCTGGAGGACGAGGTAACGTCCGAGGAAGACAAAGAAGAAGAGGAGCTATCCGAGTCCTCTGAATCCTCTGCCACCAACATGGGGGCTTGCAATTGTGCTACCGGGGTGATGAGTTGCATGAAATCAGGAGGTAGCGCAACAGAAGGTGCCGGGGGCATGAGTAGCGACCCACGTGAGGCAAACAAGTCAGAAAATTCTTCTTCTTGCCGCATGGGTGACCTGAAGGGCGTCCTTGGCGTCGCCCACACAATGGAATCGGGGTCCGAAGAGCACGTGGCTTGTCTTTCCCTGTCTTGGTTGCCCCCTGAAACCGCTGTAACTGAAAAACAATGCCATGATGGAGGGGAAGGAGCTAGTGTTCCTGACCTCCCCACACCGGATCCTCACTCGAGACGGGTCCTGCGGGCACCAGAACCTCGTCTACAGAAAGCACTCCCGTAACAACAGCAATGGGCTGTTTCCCCGCAACGGACTTACCTCGTCCCCTACTCTGGGTAGGGGAAGGGGAAGGGGAACCGCTCTCCGAAGGAGCTGAAGGAGACGTTAACGGAGAACCGAGACCAGGCTTCCTCGGCGACCGCTTCGATGCCTTCTTCTTCTTTGTCCCGAACAATGTCCACTGAAGTTCCGGCCAGGACTCACACTCCGGACACGTGGAAGCAGGCGAGCACACTCAGCCTCGACACGTGGAGCAAAACGTGTGCGGATCGATGTTTAACTTAGATAGCCTTGCTCCGCATGACTTACCGGCCTTGGGCCCGAGCCAACGACATTGGGATTCCATAAGGGTAATCACAAGCAACACAAGTAACATAAGGAAGGGATATGAACGGGAAAACACAAAGGGAACATGTGGAACACAATGGTGGGTCGGACGGGATGTGAGAGAGAGCGGCGAGATGTTATCTACGCCGCGACTAGATGCTTACTGGCGACAAAGACCTAGTAGCGCACCCACGTGCGCTGACCCCAGGTCGCCTTAGGGCACATATCCATCGGCCACGGAGGGACCCGACAAGGGAAAACAGAGATGGGGGAACTGCGCAAAATTCTTGGTTGGTTAGGGAGGAGATCCCAGATACCCCTAAGAAAGTAGTTCGAGGTAAGTACTCCGTGTTGGAACAAAAAGCAAATTAAGATGATCTGCCTCTTTTATGGTGAAAATTTCCTCAAAAGTACATTACCTACACAAGAACCTCCGGGGCCAAGTATATGTCCTGGCTGGCAACGACACGAAGCCACAGGTGTTTTATCTTCCCACAATGGAATACATATGTGCTGACAACCGCCATTTGAAGTTCCACAGGGATGATCAACTGTTCATTGAAAAAAATCATAATCATTAGTAAATATTCGACTTTCAAGCTTTAAAAATACTTGGAATTTACTTTCAACATCTAATAAAAAATTTTGACTAGAAAAGAAAATATGAATATTCCTTCAATATCTAATAAAAAAAAATTTGAATAGAAAATAAAGTATGAATACTCTTAGACACTATAATCAAAATGTTAAAAAATTTGGTTTCATAAATACAACCCATTGTCTTATTTAGCCCTTTGCTTTGGTTCAATCAGGGAGATTACCTGCCCCTTCTCAGTTGGGTTGAGACCACACGTCCCGGCATCTCCATTTGATATAAAACTTCCCTTTGAAATCATAAGTGTTCCTACAGAACACTAAATTCATGGCTGGAGAGTGGATGGAAGGGCACATGACAAATGTGGATGTTACTAAGAGATACAGTGCTTAGTGGGTAGAAAATGGACTAAGATCTCAAAGACTGAGATGGCTAAAATATCGGAAACAGACAGGCCAAGAACAGTTAAGTCAGAGAAATATAATATATTTTCTGTACATTTACATAAACTTCCCAAGATGTTCATACTGCTGACTCCCATACCCTACAGATGAAACACTAGTGAAAAATAAAAATAGGATAAATCTGATTAAAAACAATATACCATGCTTAAGATTGACTAACCTGGTCTAGAGTATTTTTGACAAACCACCTAAAAATGGAGTTTTTATGATAAAACAAAGTTTTATGAATACTTACCTGGCAGTTATATATATATAGCTGAGTCTCTGACTGCGGCAGAATTTAATCGAAAATCGCGGCAACCGCCTTGTGGTGGTTGTGTGGTTAGATGGTTAACAACCCTTACAGGGTGGTACTTGGAATCATTCCCATTTTCTGTTCCTCAGATTATCTTGCCCTACCTGTCTCCTGAGGGGAGGTGGGTGGGTTTTAAAATATATATATAACTGCCAGGTAAGTATTCATAAAATTTTGTTTTATCATAAAAACTCCATTTTTATGAATAGAACTTACCTGGCAGTTATATATATATAGCTGATTCACACATTTGGAGGAGGGAAACAGACAGAAAAAACATAGTTGGGGAAACAACAAAAGAGTTGTAGGAGAACAAACACCTTGATTCCTTACCTGCTAAGGTAGCTGACTTCAAAGGTAACTGCCTCTAGAGTCGCTTTCCCTTAGGAGTGTTCAGCCAGAAGTAGACCTGCTATGCTGCAAACAACTCAATCGAGTCTGTCAAAGGGATAGGACCAACAACTTGACTAGACTTCAGAAAACTACCTTCCCATATAAAAAACCTGCAACCTTACTAAAGCTAACCATCTAACCTTGCAGAAATAGATATAAACTATCTATCTGGACTGAGGGAACCGTACCACAGGACGAGGACCTCAGACAACCATAAAAAACACAAACCCATATACAAGTACATAAACTAAAGTTGAGTGGGGGTAGTAACTCCTTTGCCTAATACAGAAGCCGCAGCTACGTATGGGTCCAAGGTATAACACTTGTCATAGTCCACTCTTACCTCTCTGAGGTAATGAGAAGCGAAGACAGAGTTGCTCCTCCAGAACGTTGCGTCCATGATCTGCTTAACTGACATATTTTTCCGGTATGCCAGCGAAGCAGCAATGGCCCTTACTTCGTGAGCCCGTACTTTCAACAGGGCGAAGTTTTCTTACTCACAAAAGAGGTGGGCTTCCCTAATAGTTTCCCTCAGGAAAAAGGACAAAGCGTTCTTTGACAGGGGTTTTTGAGGATCCTTCACTGAACACCATAAGGAGTTGGAAGCACCTCTCACGCTCTTAGTGTGGGCCAAATAAGCCTTGAGAGCCCTAACCGGGCAGAGGAGGCTTTCCTGTTCCTGACCTACTAGATTCGTGAGGTTAGGGACTTCAAAAGTCCTAGGCCAGGGTTTCGAAGGGTTCTCATTCTTGGCGAGAAAGTCGAACCTCAAGGAACAAACCGCTCCATTTAGGGTGAAGCCTACACGCTTCTCGATTGCCTGGACCTCGCTGATCCTCCTGGCAGTCGCTAGAGACAAAAGGAAGAGGGTTTTCTTAGTCACATCTCGCAGAGAAGCTTGCGAGATAGGCTCAAACTTCCTGGAGCACAAAAACTTAAGCACCACATCCAGGTTCCAAGAAGGGGGTCTTAAGTGCACCTGCTTTGTTGTCTCAAAAGACCTAATGAGGTCCTGCAAGTCCTTATTCTGATATCACTCTAAGCCTCTATGCCTAAAGACGGTTGAGAGCATGCTCCTGTATCCTTTAATGGTAGATACAGCCAGTTTAGCATCCTGCCTGAGGTATAAAAGAAAGTCTGCAATCTGGCTCAGAGAGGTAGAGGACGAGGAAACCTTGCGCCTCCTGCACCAAGCTCTAAAGGTCTCCCACTTTGACTGGTAGACTCTTTGTGAAGAGATCCTCCTTGCCCTGGCAATAGCTTTCACCGCTTGTGCAGAAAAGCCTCGAGATCTAACGAGCTTCTCGACAGTCTGAAGGCAGTCAGATTGAGAGCGAGGGGGTTTTGGTGAAATCTCTCGAAGTGGGGTTGTCTGAGAAGATCTGGACTTGCCGGGAGTCTTCTTGGAAAGTCCATCAGTAACCCTACCACTTCGGTGAACCATTCCCTTGCAGGCCAGAACGGAGCCACTAGGGTCATTCGTCCCGAATCGAGGAGAGCGAACTTCCTGACAACCAGATTGATGATCTTGAACGAGGGGAAAGGCATACATGTCCAGCCCCGTCCAATCCATCAAGAAGGCATCCACTGCAACAGCTTCCTCGTCCGGGACTAGGGAGCAGTAGTTGGGGATCCTCTTGTTTAGACCGGAGGCGAAAAGGTCTATTACTGGTCTGCCCCACAACTTCCAGAGGCTCCGACAGAGATGCTGGTTGAGAGTCCACTCTGTAGGAAGGACCTGTCCCCTCCTGCTGAGCATGTCTGCCCTGATGTTTCTTTGCCCTTGAACAAACCTTGTCAACAGCTGGGTCTCGTTCTCGTTCGCCCAGAGGAGAAGCTCTCTCGCAGTTGAGAACAGGGAGAGGGAGTGAGTTCCCCCTTGCTTCCTTATGTACGCGAGAGCTGTGGTGTTGTCGGAATTGATCTCCACAGTCTTTCCCGAGACCGAGGTTTTGAAGGCCTTGAGCCCTAACAAAATGGCCATCAATTCCTTCCTGTTGATATGCCAACTGACTTGACTCCCTTCCCAAATACCTGAGACCTCTTTGTTCCCTAATGTTGCTCCCCAGCCTGACTCGGACGCGTCTGAGAATAACACTAGGTCGGGGTTCTTCTTGAACAAGGAGATCCCTTTTCCCAACAGAGCTGGGTCCAGCCACCACATTAAAAGATCCTTGATCTCTGTCGGAATGGGAAAAGAAAAAGTGTCCTCCTGGATCTTCCTGTTCCAAACCTTTGCGAGGAAGTGTTGCAGAGGCCTTAGGTGCAGTCTCCCCAAAGGGACAAACTGCTCCAGGGAGGATAGAGTTCCCAGCAGACTCATCCACTCCTTCGCTGAACATTCCTGCTTCCTCAAAAAGTCTTTGACTTTGTCCAGGCACCTGGTCTGCCTCTCCTGGGAGGGAGAAGCCTGAAAAAGAACTGAATTCAGAACTATCCCCACATAGAGAATAGTCTGATTCGGCTCGGTCTGAGACTTCCCCCAGTTGACGATGAGTCCCAGGTCCTGAGTGATCGTATAAGTTTTCATTAGGTCCTCCAGACATTTCTCTTTCGACTGTGACCGGATCAGCCAGTCGTCTAGATAGAAGGAGACCCTTATCCCCTCCTGGTGTAACCAGCCTGCCACATTCGCCATTAGCCTGGTGAAAACTTGGGGAGCTGTGCTGAGACCGAAGCAAAGTGCCCTGAACTGGAAGCACTTGCCCTGGAACACAAACCTCAGATATCTCCTCGAAGACGGATGAATGGGGACGTGAAAATAAGCGTCCTGCAGGTCGAGAGAGACCATCCAGTCTCCTGGACGAACTGCAGCCAGCACTGACTGAGTCGTCTCCATGGAGAACTTTGTTTTCTCCACGAAGGCGTTCAGAGAGCTGACATCTAGGACTGGTCTCCATCCACCCGAGTTCTTGGGAACCAGAAACAGGCGATTGTAAAAGCCTGGGGAGGCGAGGTCTTGAACTGGCTCTATTGCTCCCTTGACCAACATCTGGTCGACTAGCTCCAGAAGAGCCTCTCGTTTCCCCGCGTTGGTGTACTGAGCCACTAAGGGCAGGGGAGAGTCTGAGAGAGGTGGTTTCTTTAAAAAGGGGATCTTGTAACCTTCCTTGACGACTGAGAGGGACCAGGTGTCCGCCCCTCTCCTTTCCCAAGACTGCCAAAAACGAGACAGTCTTGCCCCTACTGGTGTCTGGAGGACTTCCATCTCATTTTTTGGACCGGGGCCTAAACGTACCCCTGCTGGTCCTTGGTCCTGACTCTTGTCTTCTCCCCCTAAAATCCGCTCTCGAGGAGATCCTGCCCCGAAAGGGCTGTTGAAACTTCTTCTCCTCCTTCTTCAGAGGAGCAGGAGCAATAGGTAAGGTCTTTCTAGCCGACCGAGACAAAAGGTCCTGAGTAGCCTTCTGAGCCAGAGAAAGGGAGATATCTCTGACCAGAGCTTCAGGAAAAAGATGACGTGAAAAAGGGGCGTAAAGTAGCTCCGACTTCTGGGCAACAGTCACAGATCTAGAGGTGAAGGAGCACAAAAGGGCCCTCTTCTTTAAGACCCCTGCTGAGAAAAGGGAAGCCAATTCATTAGCTCCATCCCTTAGAGCTTTGTCCATGCAGGACATGATACTCGTCAGGTCCTTCGTGTCCTCCAGGAGTTCAGACTTCCTGGCCAGAGTCCCGAGAGACCAGTCCAGGAAGCTGAAAACCTCGAAAACCCTGAAAATTCCCTTGACGAGGTGATCAAGCTCCGACATGGACCACATCACCTTGGCAGAGTTTAAAGCATGCCTTCTTGCCGAGTCCACAAGAGCCGAGAAGTCACCTTGGGAGGAGGAAGGCACTCCTAACCCCAAAGGTTCCCCTGTCTCATACCACATACCGGCCTTGGAAGCGAGCCGGGACGGTGGAAAAGAAAAGGTGGTCTTGACAGCTTGTCTCCGTTCCTTCATCCAATCATCCACTTTAGTGAGAGCTTTCCTGACCGAAATTGAAAGTTTCATTTTGATGAAGGCCGAAGACTTAGTAGCTTTCTTCCTGGTAAATTGAGACTGAGGAGAACGAGGGGCCGAAGGTTGAAATTCCTCCCCATAAAGTTCCAAAAGAGAGCGAGAAAGAACCTTGTAATCGCTAGAAGAGTCGGCAGGTTTTTCTTCCTCTTCCGAAATATCTTCGAGGTCCTGCTCAAGGATAACATCCCGAAGAGTTGGGCTGCCAGCAGTCTGGCAGCGAGAGCTGTTTGAATCCTGGCGCCGAGCGCCGCTAACATCCAGTCGGCGAGAGGCGGTATCGTCACGATGACGAGAAGCGGTATCGTCACAATGACGATAGGCAGTATCGTCACGAAGACGAGAAACAGAAGCGTCCTGAAGATGCAGGCTGCCGTCGCCTTGAAAATGCAGACTGCATTCATCCTGTTTCCTAAGAAACGAGGCAGTAACGTCCTGGCGTTTCAAAAGAGAAACGGAATCGTCACGGCGCCGAGAACGAGAGGCAGTATCGTCCTGGCGGCGAGAGAGGGGGGAAGGAAATTCCTGGCAGCGTGCCGATGAAGAGGGTGCACGTTGTCGTACGGCCGACGAAGTGCGCAGAGGTTTCTTGGGAGAGATACTAAAATCTCTCTTAGAAGAAGATCTCTTAACAGGCAAAGAGACGTCCTTACGTCTGACGGACTGAGAAGGGTGGCTGAAAGCTTTAACTAACGATGAAAGTTGTTCCTGCATAACAACCATGAAAGCTTTAGCAACCTCCACTGACTCTCGCGGTGCCGAAGACGGCAGTTGTCGTACGGCTTGACTGGGAGCGCTGGCAGAAGAAGCAGGGAGTCTAGCAGGATTAACTGGGCTAAGGACTCTCTGTTTCGCCCTTTTAACAGGAACATCGAAATCGTCTTCCGAAGGATCAGGGTCTCTGCTACTCGAACCGGGAGAGGGAGAGCGAGACTGCACGTCCCGGTTCCACCATCTCTTCATTGGTCTTGATTCGTAACGCCAAATACGTCTGGGAGAACGATCAGGCGAAGACACAAACGTATCCGACACGCCTTTCCTACGGCGGTCAAGAGCAGCCTGGGAGATCACAACAGGACTGTCTGAGGCGACGACTGACCGAGGATAAGCACCTCTCACCCCCTTTCGGCTTTCGACGTACCTTCTCCCTTGGTCCTGGGAGCTTGGTAGAGGTCTAGACCTAGGGGTATGACAGATTCGATCAGTCGCCACCTCCACTGCACTTTCACAAGCACTAATTTCACCTACACCCTTACCTTTAAAGGCCTCCAACTGCGCTTTAATGGCCTCCAATTCAGCAGCTAATTTAGCATACCCAGGGTCATCCGTAGGCACAGGTCCTGTAGAAGGGGCAGGAGTCACTACATTTCGGGAAGGAATACCTTCCAAAGGGGTTACAAGCAAAGGGTCAATAGATAAATCTAAGCTAGGCTCACTAGCAGACTTTGACTTTGATTTAGCTCTTCTAACTCTATCAATCTCAAGTTTGCGCACATAGCGCTGCATAGCTAACCAATCATTATCACTTAAAACCTCGCATTCCTTGCACTTATTATCTAAAGCACATTCAAACCCCCTGCAACCCATACAGATAGTGTGAGGGTCAACCGAAAGTTTCGGCAACCTCACCTTGCAAATATCATTCGCACAAACACGATAATGAATTTTCTCACTCATGATAATAATGGAAAAAAAGACAAAAAACAAAAAACAACACGATTGCCAAATCCCAACACAGTGTACTTCACCAAAAACGAAGTCCAAAAAGGCGATGAAGGGAAAGCGATCCGAAAAACTCTGAAAGGCGGACCAACGATCTTGTCGATCCGGCCGGCAGAGATAATCTGAGGAACAGAAAATGGGAATGATTCCAAGTACCACCCTGTAAGGGTTGTTAACCATCTAACCACACAACCACCACAAGGCGGTTGCCGCGATTTTCGATTAAATTCTGCTGCAGTCAGAGACTCAGCTATATATATATAACTGCCAGGTAAGTTCTATTCATAAAAATACAGTTTGAAATATGGGTCTCCAAATTGTTTACTAAGGTTATTTAAAATACAGGACTGTAGATTATCTAAATCATATTTCTTTAGTTAGATAAAAGAAATATTTAGATACTTTGATTGACACCAAATCAATTATTAAATGAAAACCCCACACTTATAGATAAGGAATTTAAAAATCAAATGAACTCAAAATTAATTAAAGCACGTCTCTGCAGCCATTATGGGGCCTAGAGACTAGCAACATTCATTTGAAAACCACGATTTCTTAAGATAATGTATTAGCAAAAGCAAACTTAGTAGGCCAATGAGCTGCTTCTAAATCTCTATCGAAAGAGATTGTTACAAACTTTAACTGAAGTAGATACCCTACTCAAATATAGCTTTACTTTCAAGCCTATTATTGGACATATATAATTTTTTGTGAGCTACTGTGACCAAACTTTAAAATATGAATGATATTGATTTTGTCATAGGATGATTAGGAACCTTGATCCCACAAAACAAAATATGGGCACCTCTAATACCTAAAATTTTGTCTTAATAATACTAAATGGCTCTTACTGAACAAAAAAACCTATTTCTATTGAAATGCATTCATCCATTTTCAGAAAAGTTATGTGAAAAAATTGAGCCTAATTCTTAGCTTTAAAAACATCTTTTTTTTCTGGCTCTGACGGAAGACAAACACGACAAAATCAATTTGTTTACCCTGAAGGTTACTTTGATGACTTTATGCTTTTCATGTAAAGTACAGAGAAAATTATTACCCGAGAGTGAGTAGACAGAAAAGCTGTGCAAGGATAACAGAAAGAAATAAACAGAAAATATTGCAGAAACAAATTAAAATAAGTGAAGAAAAGGCAGTCTAAAATCGATCTGCCACATAATAACAAAGAAGAAATGGAAGAGAGTAGAGATAATGAGGAAATTGAAGTGGAAATTCCTAATGATACCAACACTGGATATGAAGAAAGCAACCAAGTTGAGGATAAAATGGGTTCATGTGCAAAAAAAAACAATAGTTTGGAAGGAAATCTTAAGGCTACGAAATACAGTACTTTAAGAATCCCATAAAAAAGGAAAAAAGACGAGCTAATTAGGGACCCCAGATATAATGCTGGTAGCTTATGAATTTCCTACAAATGGTGCCTCATGAAGCCCCACCCACCATGAGGGGAGACAACATTACTCTCTGAAAGTGAGGGGACTAGATACCATAGAAGCATGCCATTAGAAAACAATAATGAAGCTTTGGAGAGTAATTACAAAGCTTTACGTGCATTTACACTTGAAATTTCATGCAATATCTCAAAATTAGGTTTTCCTGTATATGAGTGACTTTAAAACACTAAGGCTTTTTTATTTTTTGTCTAATTTTCATCACCCAAACCTTATGGAAACCTCGATAAATACTGCATCAGAAACAATGCAGGCATTTTCATATCCTGCACATTTTGAATTTGTTATTTTTAGAATTTAATAGTAAAAAAAAAAATTTAAGTCATAGATATAATTTTTCTTGCTTTTTTTTTTTTAGTAAAAATTCTGTTCTCGGTTTCTGATAGACCATCATCCTGTGGGTATATATTGGTTTCGCTTTCATAATTTAGTTTAAAACTAAGGGAGCCCTAAGGATTTAAAGCAATGCATCTAAAAATCAGTAAGATAATCATAAATTTTTTTCAAAAATATCAAACATATAAAACTTCCCGTAAGCAACTTTCCATTAGGTATACAGTATTATAAAAGGGTATCAGAACCAAATTTACGAGACCAATCTTCCAATACCATCTCCTCCAAGCATGCAGATTTCTGTAAAACTAAATAAACATTTATAAAACTGCTAAGTTCAGAAAAGTTATTCAAGAACACTTCCTACTTGATTACCCACGAACAACACCTTTTTAATTTAGCAACTTGAAAAATGTGTTTAATGCTTTTCATATATGAGGTGCAATAATAGGGTCAAGACTGGAAATTTATTTGAAACCTAAAATAATACTATACAACAGATGAGTCTTATACCTCTCTATGTAATAGAAGGTTTAAGGCTTAAACGGGACCAGGAATTGCTAGCCTTTTCTGAATCTTAGACAATACATCGATCCCATCCTCCCCGAAGTTAATAACTGAAGGATATAACCTGTCTTGGACGAGGATATTTCCACAGATTTGGAAGAATAAGATGCTTCCTAACTCACCTTACATAACTAATCATGGCATTTCTCAGCAAAAAGGTTACATACATACATACATATACCAAGGCACTTCCCCCAATTTTGGGGGGTAGCCGACATCAACAAATGAAACAAAACAAAAAAGGGGACCTCTACTCTCTACGTTCCTCCAGCCTAACAAGGGACTCAACCGAGTTCAGCTGGTACTGCTAGGGTGCTACAGCCCACCCTCCCACATTATCCACCACAGATGAAGCTTCATTATGCTGAATCCCCTACTGCTGCTACCTCCGCGGTCATCTAAGGCACCGGAGGAAGCAGCAGGGCCTACCGGAACTGCGTCACAATCGCTCGCCATTCATTTCTATTTCTAGCACGCTCTCTTGCCTCTCTCACATCTATCCTCCTATCACCCAGAGCTTCCTTCACTCCATCCATCCACCCAAACCTTGGCCTTCCTCTTGTACTTCTCCCATCAACTCTTGCATTCATCACCTTCTTTAGCAGACAGCCATTTTCCATTTTCTCAACATGGCCAAACCCCCTCAACACATTCATATCCACTCTAGCTGCTAACTCATTCCTTACACCCGTTCTCACTCTCACCACTTCGTTCCTAACCCTATCTACTCGAGATACACCAGCCATACTCCTTAGACACTTCATCTCAAACACATTCAATTTCTGTCTCTCCATCACTTTCATTCCCCAAAGGTTACATAAGATGTAAAAAGGATATAATTCCACCTTTCAAGGTTGCCTCCTTCAGCTTTCTGTATCGTATTTAGAGCAGAGTTACTGGTTTCTTTACAACTAGAGAGAATGTGCGAGATGCTGTGCATGTACGCAGTGGACTTATTTTGTTAGTGTTAGAGTATTTACTAGACCCTACCTCTACCCTGCTTGAATTACCTGTGATGATCTAGTGTCCAAGCTCGCAAACAAACGGAACATGATGAAAATCATTGAGTTTAGTTGAAACTTCAAGCAACCCACCAAGGTTTAAGGGAATTATACAAAATGCCATGCCATCCACCTCTAATACGATATAATTTAGAAGCGCTTTACCATATGAAGGGATATTACCATTCAGACTATCTTATAGAGCAACCAGGATTGCAGCAAATGGATGGAGAGAGTAGGGTCAGAGTTACTATTATAAGAAAGGATTCACTGGGTTTCTGAACTTTAACAAAGAAAGCTGGCAATGTCAAGAGCTTATGAAGCTCATCACTATTGAAAGTTGGCTGAGTATGTGACGTGTTTAAAGGTGGAGGCTTATCATTACCGTCATCATCATCATCCCCACTACAATTAACGAACTTGGCTTTCCCCTGTACTAGTTCCCTTTAGTAATCTGCTTCAATATATATGAAGTAGATAGAACTTATATAATCAAGGCAGTATAAAGGATCACTGTTAATTTGGTCAGCAGCCATTGTCATGTACTTTCACATGAGAGGAGCCTTGAAGGAAATGCACTTTTCACAATACCTGTACAGGTAATTGTCGACTTACGACTGTTCGACTTTACGACCCCTTTTTAACGTTAATGACGTCACAAGTATGTCCGAAATAGTACACTAATAGAACAAATAGAACAAACTCTAGCTGCTAACTCATTCCTTACACCCGTTCTCACTCTCACCACTTCGTTCCTAACCCTATCTACTCGAGATACACCAGCCATACTCCTTAGACACTTCATCTCAAACACATTCAATTTCTGTCTCTCCATCACTTTCATTCCCCAAAGGTTACATAAGATGTAAAAAGGATATAATTCCACCTTTCAAGGTTGCCTCCTTCAGCTTTCTGTATCGTATTTAGAGCAGAGTTACTGGTTTCTTTACAACTAGAGAGAATGTGCGAGATGCTGTGCATGTACGCAGTGGACTTATTTTGTTAGTGTTAGAGTATTTACTAGACCCTACCTCTACCCTGCTTGAATTACCTGTGATGATCTAGTGTCCAAGCTCGCAAACAAACGGAACATGATGAAAATCATTGAGTTTAGTTGAAACTTCAAGCAACCCACCAAGGTTTAAGGGAATTATACAAAATGCCATGCCATCCATCTCTAATACGATATAATTTAGAAGCGCCTTACCATATGAAGGGATATTACCATTCAGACTATCTTATAGAGCAACCAGGATTGCAGCAAATGGAGAGAGTAGGGTCAGAGTTACTATTATAAGAAAGGATTCACTGGGTTTCTGAACTTTAACAAAGAAAGCTGGCAATGTCAAGAGCTTATGAAGCTCATCACTATTGAAAGTTGGCTGAGTATGTGACGTGTTTAAAGGTGGAGGCTTATCATTACCGTCATCATCATCATCCCCACTACAATTAACTAACTTGGCTTTCCCCTGTACTAGTTCCCTTTAGTAATCTGCTTCAATATATATGAAGTAGATAGAACTTATATAATCAAGGCAGTATAAAGGATCACTGTTAATTTGGTCAGCAGCCATTGTCATGTACTTTCACATGAGAGGAGCCTTGAAGGAAATGCACTTTTCACAATACCTGTACAGGTAATTGTCGACTTACGACTGTTCGACTTTACGACCCCTTTTTAACGTTGATGACGTCACAAGTATGTCCGAAATAGTACACTAATAGAACAAATAGAACAAACTCTAGCTGCTAACTCATTCCTTACACCCGTTCTCACTCTCACCACTTCGTTCCTAACCCTATCTACTCGAGATACACCAGCCATACTCCTTAGACACTTCATCTCAAACACATTCAATTTCTGTCTCTCCATCACTTTCATTCCCCAAAGGTTACATAAGATGTAAAAAGGATATAATTCCACCTTTCAAGGTTGCCTCCTTCAGCTTTCTGTATCGTATTTAGAGCAGAGTTACTGGTTTCTTTACAACTAGAGAGAATGTGCGAGATGCTGTGCATGTACGCAGTGGACTTATTTTGTTAGTGTTAGAGTATTTACTAGACCCTACCTCTACCCTGCTTGAATTACCTGTGATGATCTAGTGTCCAAGCTCGCAAACAAATGGAACATGATGAAAATCATTGAGTTTAGTTGAAACTTCAAGCAACCCACCAAGGTTTAAGGGAATTATACAAAATGCCATGCCATCCATCTCTAATACGATATAATTTAGAAGCGCTTTACCATATGAAGGGATATTACCATTCAGACTATCTTATAGAGCAACCAGGATTGCAGCAAATGGAGAGAGTAGGGTCAGAGTTACTATTATAAGAAAGGATTCACTGGGTTTCTGAACTTTAACAAAGAAAGCTGGCAATGTCAAGAGCTTATGAAGCTCATCACTATTGAAAGTTGGCTGAGTATGTGACGTGTTTAAAGGTGGAGGCTTATCATTACCGTCATCATCATCATCCCCACTACAATTAACTAACTTGGCTTTCCCCTGTACTAGTTCCCTTTAGTAATCTGCTTCAATATATATGAAGTAGATAGAACTTATATAATCAAGGCAGTATAAAGGATCACTGTTAATTTGGTCAGCAGCCATTGTCATGTACTTTCACATGAGAGGAGCCTTGAAGGAAATGCACTTTTCACAATACCTGTACAGGTAATTGTCGACTTACGACTGTTCGACTTTACGACCCCTTTTTAACGTTGATGACGTCACAAGTATGTCCGAAATAGTACACTAATAGAACAAATAGAACAAACTCTAGCTGCTAACTCATTCCTTACACCCGTTCTCACTCTCACCACTTCGTTCCTAACCCTATCTACTCGAGATACACCAGCCATACTCCTTAGACACTTCATCTCAAACACATTCAATTTCTGTCTCTCCATCACTTTCATTCCCCAAAGGTTACATAAGATGTAAAAAGGATATAATTCCACCTTTCAAGGTTGCCTCCTTCAGCTTTCTGTATCGTATTTAGAGCAGAGTTACTGGTTTCTTTACAACTAGAGAGAATGTGCGAGATGCTGTGCATGTACGCAGTGGACTTATTTTGTTAGTGTTAGAGTATTTACTAGACCCTACCTCTACCCTGCTTGAATTACCTGTGAGGATCTAGTGTCCAAGCTCGCAAACAAACGGAACATGATGAAAATCATTGAGTTTAGTTGAAACTTCAAGCAACCCACCAAGGTTTAAGGGAATTATACAAAATGCCATGCCATCCACCTCTAATACGATATAATTTAGAAGCGCTTTACCATATGAAGGGATATTACCATTCAGACTATCTTATAGAGCAACCAGGATTGCAGCAAATGGAGAGAGTAGGGTCAGAGTTACTATTATAAGAAAGGATTCACTGGGTTTCTGAACTTTAACAAAGAAAGCTGGCAATGTCAAGAGCTTATGAAGCTCATCACTATTGAAAGTTGGCTGAGTATGTGACGTGTTTAAAGGTGGAGGCTTATCATTACCGTCATCATCATCATCCCCACTACAATTAACTAACTTGGCTTTCCCCTGTACTAGTTCCCTTTAGTAATCTGCTTCAATATATATGAAGTAGATAGAACTTATATAATCAAGGCAGTATAAAGGATCACTGTTAATTTGGTCAGCAGCCATTGTCATGTACTTTCACATGAGAGGAGCCTTGAAGGAAATGCACTTTTCACAATACCTGTACAGGTAATTGTCGACTTACGACTGTTCGACTTTACGACCCCTTTTTAACGTTGATGACGTCACAAGTATGTCCGAAATAGTACACTAATAGAACAAATAGAACAAACTCTAGCTGCTAACTCATTCCTTACACCCGTTCTCACTCTCACCACTTCGTTCCTAACCCTATCTACTCGAGATACACCAGCCATACTCCTTAGACACTTCATCTCAAACACATTCAATTTCTGTCTCTCCATCACTTTCATTCCCCAAAGGTTACATAAGATGTAAAAAGGATATAATTCCACCTTTCAAGGTTGCCTCCTTCAGCTTTCTGTATCGTATTTAGAGCAGAGTTACTGGTTTCTTTACAACTAGAGAGAATGTGCGAGATGCTGTGCATGTACGCAGTGGACTTATTTTGTTAGTGTTAGAGTATTTACTAGACCCTACCTCTACCCTGCTTGAATTACCTGTGATGATCTAGTGTCCAAGCTCGCAAACAAACGGAACATGATGAAAATCATTGAGTTTAGTTGAAACTTCAAGCAACCCACCAAGGTTTAAGGGAATTATACAAAATGCCATGCCATCCACCTCTAATACGATATAATTTAGAAGCGCTTTACCATATGAAGGGATATTACCATTCAGACTATCTTATAGAGCAACCAGGATTGCAGCAAATGGATGGAGAGAGTAGGGTCAGAGTTACTATTATAAGAAAGGATTCACTGGGTTTCTGAACTTTAACAAAGAAAGCTGGCAATGTCAAGAGCTTATGAAGCTCATCACTATTGAAAGTTGGCTGAGTATGTGACGTGTTTAAAGGTGGAGGCTTATCATTACCGTCATCATCATCATCCCCACTACAATTAACTAACTTGGCTTTCCCCTGTACTAGTTCCCTTTAGTAATCTGCTTCAATATATATGAAGTAGATAGAACTTATATAATCAAGGCAGTATAAAGGATCACTGTTAATTTGGTCAGCAGCCATTGTCATGTACTTTCACATGAGAGGAGCCTTGAAGGAAATGCACTTTTCACAATACCTGTACAGGTAATTGTCGACTTACGACTGTTCGACTTTACGACCCCTTTTTAACATTGATGACGTCACAAGTATGTCCGAAATAGTACACTAATAGAACAAATATTTCCTGGAAAATAAACTTTTTTCTTGTATAAAAATGAACTGATTTATTTTTGATAAGTTGATATTTTCTTTTATTAATAATATACAGTATCCATTTTCAGTGAAAAATACATTAAGAAAAGTTTTAATATCTGTCGATTTCATATCATATGCCTGGTGATGTCATATACCGGCGGTAAGCGAGCGGGCAATAGAGTAATTTCCTTCCAATAGGCTAACAATTAGTCTTAGTATTCCCATTAATGAAATATCAAGTAACATTGCAGAGTATTTCATAGGTCTATATCAGTTGTTATGAGTACTGCTTAGCGTAAATTTGGTTGGTTCTACGCTAGTTTTATTTCATCTCTGATAATAGATCTACTGTATATCTATCTAATGGAAGTACACTAATAGGACAAATATTTTCTTAGAAATATATTTTATTTTACACCATAAAAGTGAAATAATTTTGCTTGGTAACTTAGTATTTTCTTTCATTTCTTGCAAGAAAAAAAAAGTTTTACAAATTTCACAAGTCATGCTTTGTCCAGTTCACATCACATGTCCTGTGACATCCTATTTCAAGCGGAAGGCGCACTAGCAAACCAAATTATTTCCTTTCGGAGTGTTACCAAATTATTTCCTTTCGGAGTGTTACCAAATAATCTTATCATTCCCATCATTAGAATATTGAGTGAGGATATGAAGTGTTTCAATGGCCTGTATCAGTTGGTATGAGAATATGGTAGTACTATTTACTGTAAATTTAAGAAAAGAAGTCTGATGGCGTCATATTTTTGGCAAAAGACAAATCGCAAATCAAGTTATTTTCTTTTGATACGTAACTGAATAATACTGTATTAGTATTCCCAAAATTAAACCATTGAGTAATGATACAAAGAACTTCTAATAATGTCTATAGAAATATGAAGATTAGACAGTGAATTAAAAATCTAAATACGGAGAGAGAGAGAGAGAGAGAGAGAGAGAGAGAGAGAGAGAGAGAGAGAGAGAGAGAGAGAGAGAGAGAGAGAGAGAGAGAGTGTGTGTGTGTGTGAGTGTGTGTGTGTGTGTGTTACAAGGTGTTACATGGATTTTGGATGTCTCCAACACTTTTTAGTCCATCCGCGGAGACTCCATCTGCTCTTTGGAAGAGGGATTTTGTTCAAGCATTTAGAGACTTCTTATGATCTTGTCTAACTTATTCTTGAACACGTTTACTGTATTTACTATTTTGTATGTAAAGAAACTGCCATATTGAGTGGTATTATATCTTTTCAATTCCAGTCTATATCCATTATCTCTGGACTCATTAGTGACAATCGTGAATAGATTGTTGTAATCTACATTTATTATTACTTTAATAATTTTAAACGCCTGTATTAACTGTCCCCTTGGTCAACGAGTTTGTATATCAAATAAGTTCAAACGTTCCATCCTCCGTCTATATCCAAATTGCCTTAGTGTTGAAACTAGTTTGGTGGTCCTAGCTTGTACTGCTTCCAATCTATCTATATCCTTCTGGATATTTGGAGCCCAGAATTGGACTCTGTATTCTAGATGGGGTCTTACTAGTGATGTGTAAAGCTGCAGTACAAATGTCCTTGTTTCTATATCTGAATTGTCTCTTTATGCAACTTATTAGTTTGTGTGCTTTCTTTTCAGCTTTTATGCTCTGTTTGAGAGAGAGAGAGAGAGAGAGAGAGAGAGAGAGAGAGAGAGAGAGAGAGAGAGAGAGAGAGAGAGAGAGAGAGAGAGCTGATCTATATTTAAATTGTCTCTTTATGTAACCTATTAGTTTGTGTGCTTTCTTTTCAGCTTTTATGCTCTGTGAGAGAGAGAGAGAGAGAGAGAGAGAGAGAGAGAGAGAGAGAGAGAGAGAGAGAGAGAGAGAGAGAGAGAGAGAGAGAGAGAGAGAGCTGATCTCAACCAAAGGTAAAAAAAAGGTGATTACTGTTGATTGTTATAATGCTTCCAAAATAGAAAAAGAGATTATAAAAATGCTGTAAGAGAATATATCTTATGAAACAAGAAAATGACATAATGAAATATAGTAAGAAAATATTCAAAAAGTATGACTTGGATGATTGCCATATCATGAATCAGCATAATAAATCTACGGAAACTTTACTTCTTAATTTCGACATTACATCCAGATCAGCTTACGGTCCCAATCTCGATCGCAAGTCGAAAACTACCTATACAGTATTATCTAAATCGCAGCATTGTCCCTGACATGATACACCAAAGTAATGTAGATAATTAACTTCCAAAAAAATTTCCATGCACACTGAATGCATTAATTGCCAAGAAAATCAGAGGAAGATATCTTATTGTGAAGTAATAAGTGAATAATCTGAAGGAAACTAATATAAGTCTGATCAGTACCAGACTGGAGAATCTGAGGAGGAAAAAATAATGGAGTGTCAGTTACAACTTACCACTAAATGCTCCTTCCTTTAATACATACATACATATACCAAGGCCCTTCCCCCAATTTTAGGGGGTAGCCGACATCAACAAATGAAACAAAACAAAAAGGGGACCTCTATTCTCTACGTTCCTCCCAGCCTGACAAGGGACTCAACCGAGTTCAGCTGGTACTGCTAGGGTGCCACAGCCCACCCTCCCCCGTTATCCACCATAGATGAAGCTTCATTATGCTGAATCCCCTACTGCTGCTACCTCTGCAGTCATCTAAGGCACCAGAGGAAGCAGCAGGGCCTACTGGAACTGCGTCACAATCGCTCGCCATTCATTTCTATTTCTAGCACGCTCTCTTGCCTCTCTCACATCTATCCTCCTATCACCCAGAGCTTCCTTCACTCCATCCATCCACCCAAACCTTGGCCTTCCTCTTGTACTTCTCCCATCAACTCTTGCATTCATCACCTTCTTTAGCAGACAGCCATTTTCCATTCTCTCAACATGGCAAAACCACCTCAACACATTCATAGCCACTCTAGCTGCTAACTCATTCCTTACACCCGTTCTCACCCTCACCACTTCGTTCCTAACCCTATCTACTTGAGATACAACAGCCAGCCATACTCCTTAGACACTTCATCTCAAACACATTCAATTTCTGTCTCTCCATCACTTTCATTCCCCAAAACTCCGATCCATACATTACTGTTGGTTCAATCACTTTCTCATACAGAACTCTCTTTACATTCATGCCCAACCCTCTATTTTTTACTACTCCCTTAACTGCTCCCAACACTTTGAAACCTTCATTCACTCTCTGACGTATATCTGCTTCCACTCCACCATTTCCTGCAACAACAGACCCCAAGTACTTAAACTGATTCACCTCCTCAAGTAACTCTCCATTCAATATGACATTCAACCTTGCACCACCTTCCCTTCTCGTACATCTCATAACCTTACTCTTACCCACATTAACTCTCATCTTCCTTCTCTCACACACCCTTCCAAATTCTGTCACTAATCGATCATGCTTCTCTTCTGTGTCTGCAACCAGTACAGTATCATCCGCAAACAACAATTGATTTACCTCCCATTCATGGTCATTCTCGTCTATCAGTTTTAATCCTCGTCCAAGCACTCGAGCATTCACCTCTCTCATCAACATACAAGTTAAACAACCACGGCGACATCGCACATCCCTGTCTCAGCCACACTCTCACCGGAAACCAATCGCTCACTTCATTACCTATCCTAACACATGCTTTACTACCTTTGTAGAAACATTTCACTGCTTGCAACAACGTTCCACCAACTCCATATAACCTCATCACATTCCACATTGCTTCCCTATCAACTCTATCATACGCTTTCTCCAGATCCATAAACGCAACATACACCTCATTACCTTTTGCTAAATATTTCTCGTATATCTGCCTAACTGTAAAAATCTGATTCATACAACCCCTACCTCTTCTAAAACCACCCTGTACTTCTAAGATTGCATTCTCTGTTTTATCCTTAATCCTATTAATCATTACTCTACCATACACTTTTCTAACTACACTCAACAAACTAATACCTCTTGAATTACAACACTCATGCACATCTCCCTTACCCTTATATAGTGGTACAATACAGGCACGAACCCAATCGACTGGTACCATTGACAACACAAAACACATATTAAACAATCTCACCAACCATTCAAGTACAGTCACACTCCCTTCCTTCAACATCTCAGCTCTCACACCATCCATACCAGATGCTTTTCCTACTCTCGTTTCATCTAGTGCTCTCCTCACTTCCTCTATCGTAATCTCTCTCTCATTCTCATCTCCCATCACCGGCACCTCAACACCTGCAACAGCAATTATATCTGCCTCCCTATTATCCTCAACATTTAGTAAACTTTCAAAATATTCTGCCCACCTTTTCCTTGCCTCCTCTCCTTTTAACAACCTTCCATTTCCATCTTTCACTGTCTCTTCAATTCTTGAGCCAGCCTTCCTTACTCTCTTCACCTCTTTCCAAAACTTCCTATTCTCTTTATATGAATGACCCAATCCCTGACCCCACCTCAGGTCAGGTGCCCTCTTTGTCTCACGTACCTTGCACTTTACTTCCACATTTTTCTCTCTATATCTTTCATACTTCTCTATACTATTACTCTGCAGCCATTCTTCAAAAGCCCTCTTTTTCTCTTCCACTTTTACCTTCACTCCTTCATTCCACCTTTCACTGCCCTTCCTCATGCTGCCTCCAACAACCATCTTGCCACACACATCACTTGCAATCCCAACAAAATTTTCTTTTACTAACTTCCACTCCTCCTCTAAATTACCAGTTTCTCTTACTTTCACTTCGTCATATGCCATTTTCAACCTTTCCTGATATTTACTTCTTACCCCCGGTTTTATTAGCTCTTCAACCCTCACTAGCTCCCTTTTACATCCACCTACTCTATTCCCCCACTCTTTTGCTACAACTAATTTTCCTTCCACCAAAAAATGATCAGACATACCGTTAGCCATACCCCTAAACACGTGCACTTCTTTCAATCTTCCAAACATTCTTTTAGTTATCAACACAGAATCCTTTAATAGTGCATGTGTTTATTGATTGGGAAGAAAATGGGAAAATTTTCTAATTTTACAAGTTACAGTTGATTAAATCAAGCTTCTGGAGAAGCAATATGAACATCAAGGGAGGCTCATAGAAACAACGTGGGTACTGTATGCTGTCATTAAAAGCCAAGAGCATGGGTCGAGAGATGAAGAAACCAATGTTGAGTATTACTCATCATACATTAAAATGAACATAAAACAGCAACAGGATTGCTAATGAGAGAGAGAGAGAGAGAGAGAGAGAGAGAGAGAGAGAGAGAGAGAGAGAGAGAGAGAGAGAGAGAGAGAGAGAGAGAGAGAGAGAGAGAGAGAATATGATCATGTACTGTTTTATAATAAGAATATTAGCATAATATTGAAAAGAGGGAAGAGAGGTATGTGATCTGACTTCCACCTGAGGAAGTCTCTTTGTTTTCTACATCAATAACATCTGTATAATAAATGAACATACAATTTCTTACTCAAATTGAAGTTTAAGAATAAGTAAAGCAGTTGTTTGACATGGTAACCACATATAAAATAAAGACTTCTACTTAGTTGAGAACAAAATATTTTCATGGCTAAACATAATTCATCTTGGTAACTTCATGTACTGTATTAGAAAATCATGTAAAATCAAATTTGAACTTACCATCTGGTTGTCTTTGCCGATGAAATACATGTACGTGCATTGGTTCTGAAAAATTTGTGTGAAACTCGGTGACATTATGGCTGTTAAATCTATTTATTGTCTTAATTGTATCATCCCTCCAACTCGTAACGTAGACATAATTTTCCAAAAGTGAAACGCCATATGGTCGCTCATCCTGAAAATTGAGAATAAGAATAAAATATTATAAGATGATTTTAGAAGTGAATCAAGTATTTTTCATAAAAACATCAGATGAGTGAAGTATTTTTCATAAAAACATCAGTTACATAAATTCGTCATTTGCAGTTTCAAATTTCCTCAGGTAGTTTTCTGTGTCCTGACAGAATATAGTAACAAATTCTTAGTATATTTAATTTACTTTTTCCTAACTATACTTACCATGAACTACATTCATAGGAGGTTCTTGGAATCTCCCAGTCACAACCAGAAAAATCCAGATAGGCCTCACCCCCCCCCCAGTACCCAAATCCCAAAGTGGAAGGATGCAACCCTTCACGACGTCCAACACTCTGGCCACGTCCTACTCTGGAACTCGTAGGGGCTGAGGGGGGTATATCTGCTCGAAGCTCTTCAGGAGCAGCAGACTGAAGGGAGTTAAGGCGTACATGTACGCGTCCAGACCATCCCACGGATACTGGAAGGCACCATCCATGACTGCTGCAGGGTCTGTGACTGGCAAACATAACACTGAGAGCTTCGTGTTGAGTCTCATTGTGAAAAGGTCCAGGGAAGGGAAACCCCACATGGATATCAGCTGATTTACTACTATTGTGTGGAGAGACCATTCGTATCTATCACCTGGCCCCTCCCGTTGAGCCCGTCCGTCAATACGTTTCTTCTTCCTGATATGTACTTTGCCATCAGAGATGTTCCCGTGTCTGCAGCCTACCCCAGGATTTCTTCTGTAAGGTTACAGAGTGGACGGAACTTAAGGCCAACCTGTTTCTTGATGTAGGCCACCACTGGGGTGCTGTTGCAAATTAGGGCTACCACCCTCCCTGGGAGCAGACTTTCCAGGACTGAAGTGCCTTCTGAACTGCCCAAAGTTCCAGGTCGTTAATGTGCAGAGCATTCTCCTTAGGGGTCCAAGTCCCTGACTGGGACTCTTCGAGCAGATGAGTCCCCTATCCCTCAGATGCGTCTGTGAGCAACGGAGGAGGGTCCTGTAGAGAGACTCCCTTCAGGGTGTTTCTTCAGTCTATCCACCACTGAAGCGACCCCCTGGTTGACTGGGACGGAGGAAACTTGCCGAGGACGTTCCCTAACGGATGCTTAGAATTGCTGCAGATGTCTCACTGGACCGGCTGGAGCTTGATCCTGCCCTTAGGCACTAACTTCTCCAGGGACACCAGGTGCCCCACTAGATGCTGGCAGTTCACGTCGGATGCCGGGGACCCCTGAAGAAACGGGAAGACAACTACGTCCAACATGTCGAGCTAGTCCCCCGCCAGAAAGGACCTGGATACCACCATACAGATCTTTATCTCCAGGTATACCATCTTTGTCGATGGGGACATCTGGGACTTCTTCCGGTTAAACATTAACCGCAGTTTCTCGCAGAGCACCAGATGCTCATCCCTCTGCTCCAAGCCCTCCCTTGAGGAAGAAGTAACAACCAGTCATCCAGTTGCTGCAGGAGTCTGATACCTTTCTTGTGGCCCCACTGAGAAACTAGGGCGAAGACTCTGGTGAACACCTGTGAGACACAAGCCAAAGCAGAGAGTGCAAAACTGGAGGACGTATTTCCCCCACTTGACCCACAGGAACTCCCTGCTGGATGGGTACACTGGAACCTAGAAATATACATCCTTCAGGTGCAGGATGTAGTCCTCTTCCCTGATGGTTGCCAGGACTGTCCTTGGAGTCTCCTTCTTGAAGGGCAATTTGTGAATGAATTTGTTGAGGGGGGACAGATCTATCACCTGTCTCCAACCGTCAGTGGCCTTCTCCACCAGGATGAGGCAACGGAAAAAGAATGGTGAGTCGTCGTATGCCTTTTGGATGGCACCTTTCTGTAGCATCCCCACCACCTCCGCTTTTAGGGCCCTGCTCTGAAGCTGGTCCTTTGGTTGAATGGAGGAAGCCTCCGGCCTCTGATGAGAGGAGGGAGTGTGTCCTGGAAAGGGATATGGCAGCCTTCCCTCATGATTTACACTGTCCAAGGGTCGGCCCCGTAATAGGCCCAAGTCCGCCAATTTGTCAAGAGACAGCCCCCTACCCGCAGAGTCTGAAGGGGAGGGGGAGTCCCCAGCCCTACCACTTCTTGGGTGAGCAAGCGTAAGGTCTAAAAAACCAGCAGTAATCCAAACTTAAACAGACAAAACACCATGAATTACTTAAGCAAAGGAAAACTATAAGTAGTAGTTTCTAAAAATGCTGAAAATATATGGGCTATACAATAGCTTCTGAGGACAAATCAGAGTCCTTCTTCTTTGTCTATATCTTTTCCCAGGATGTAGACAAAGAAGAAGGACTCTGATTTGTCCCCAGAAGCTACTGTATAGCCCATATATGTTCAGCCTTTTTAGAAACTACTATTTATAGTTTTCCTTTGCTTAAGTAATTCATGGTGTTTTGTCTGTTTAATTTTGGATTACTGAGGACAAATCAGAGTCCAATGGTTTTGAAATAGAAAGTTTTTTAAAAATACTGAAAATATATGGGCTATACAGTAGCTTCTAAGGACAAATCAAGAGTCCATTGGGTTTGAAATAGAAAGTTTTTGAAATTCATCAACACAAAAATGGCTAAAGCCAGCCATACACGCAGAGGACTGACCGTACGGTTTGTCCCTAAGGACTAGATCGATGCTCCAATCCTGTGAGAAATGCCCACACTCACTACGGACTAGCCTGCTTAGTTCAAGAGGATTGGGCAACCAGGATAGGCCTACATGGTTACGTTTTTGGTACTTGTTAACTGAATTTGGTGTGTTACCGGGTATCAAGTACAATTGGTAGCCTACATCTAATTTTGAAAATGCCAAATTTTGGTACTTTTTACTTACTTTATTTTTCATATAATATAAATCTATACAATCTGACTTGAAATAATCATATAAAGGAACATGATAGGTATTCTCTGTCTGCTTCTACGTAGTGATTTGTCCGCTACGGTGTTAATGTACTTTCTCTTGAAGTCATTATAGGATTACCTTTTCCGTTTATCCTCATTAATCCGAGAGTCCAAGTGTCTCCTGGGAGGAATATACTAAATGAATTTTTAGACCTTTCTGGAGATTATCTCATGCTGAAGCACTACTGCACTTTTAATTAGGCGTACTTGTTTTCACGTTAATTTACAGAAATTTTAAAACGATTGCGTTTATACAGGCAGAGAGAAAATGAGAGAAAGATACTGTATACATAAGTTAATACAATCATCAGTAGCTAATTCATTTATCCTCTATCCATATTTTACATTTTGTTTTTTCCTATAAAGAGAATCCATAATACTTTATCAGAATATTAATTTTTTTCCTTTTGTCTCAGTATCTGTTTATTACCAGAATACAAGATACTATTGCACGAATTACGCAGAATACTGTGATGTTTTAAAGATAAAATATACTGTACTACGAAAACTGAGAAGAAATTTAAGGAAATTATAACTTGGTGAATGAAAATGTGAGGGGAAACCTAAAATAAAAAGAAATGAAATGCATAACATTACAAACTTGTGAAATGCAATCAGTTCATTTTAATAATATAAAAAGTGCTCTGATCAAGGGACGAAGTATGGAATACTGTATGTGTCAAAATAGGTGAGTCAACCCCATCAGCATGCTAGACTGTGCCCACACTCACGAGACTGGCGGGCCATACTGCCAATCGTGACGGGATTAGCCTGTCCGGTCAAACATGCTGATAGGATGAGAGGACAGGCTAGTCGTGTCGGGTTTGTCCTGTTTACCCCCCCATACATGCAATCAAATCAACACACCAATCCTTTGTGTATGGCCTGCTTAAAAGTGGCCTTAAACACAACACTCACTCACTCACACACTCACTCACACTCTCTCTCTCTCTCTCTCTATGGCCTGCTTAAAAGTGGCCTTAAACACAACACTCACTCACTCACTCACTCACTCACTCACTCACTCACTCACTCACTCACTCACTCACTCTCTCTCTCTCTCTCTCTCTCTCTCTCTCTCTCTCTCTCTCTCTCTCTCTCTCTCTCTCTCTCTCTCTCTCTCTCTCCACCACTACTAGAGTTCAGTGAGGTCAAAGTTACTCTGAAAAAAATCAATTATGTATTGATTTTGGATGGTAAAATAAAAACGGGGCCTAAGGAATCAGAAATAGGAATATTATTAGTGAAGGCTCACCATAAAGAAAAAGAGCTACTAAGCTAAAAACCAATCCCTTATCTAAGAAGTTAAAGTAAAAAAGAGGTCCAATACTTAGTCGTATAACCTAATCTTGCCGCAAAATCTGTCTTAACAGCATGTCCATGTGGAGTGAAGTTGCATGGAAGGATGGTTAGAAGGAAGACTTTGCTGGAACTATAAGCGTTTACATAGGTCCCTTTTCCTGTATGATCAGTGAAAAACACTGACATCTAAAAGTCAAATATTAATATAAAGGACATAAAACTGAGAAAACACTGCCAAAACTCTATTAACAGGTGACAATTTGCTGTTTTCCTTTTGTTTTATTCATATGTCAAATTTTCATATTCAATACCTAGAAGTAACAAAGATTAACTTTACACTGATTTCCTATGGAAATTGAGTGTAAAAGCAGAAACGAATAGTAAACTGGAAAAGAAGAAGATAAAAATAAGAAAGATTAATAAACAATTTTAATTAGAAAATTGTTCATTTCAATACGAACTTGAGTTACATAGCTTCAAAGGATAGAGATGGGCGACTCCTAGGTGAGTACTGAAATAATTATCGAATATAACAGACAGGATAATTGTCAATGCTTCAGTCAGCAGTGTCTATATTAGATCCAAATGGAACATGCATGAGCTATTGATCTTCTTTCTGGTACACAAAAGGTGTGGGTCCAGGTACATTAGAGACAATGAATGAGTGCTTCATGTGATAATAGTCAATATCACTAAGCAAATAAGCTGGACAAATCCTGTTATGTTAGTTTTCAGCTTTACAATCTCAAAAGCACTGAAGGGAATAATTAGTTGGGACCAGTGGACCCAGGAAGCAGTGCATGAACTATGTCTTGGAGATTGGGTACATTGGAAACTGTGAATGAGTACCTTATATGAGTGATGGGGTTGTGATGAAATTAATATCTTTTGACAACGGTAACTTGGATAATTAATACAGTATTCTAAATAAAAGGAAAACCCAACATTGTACTTACAGATTTAAGTTTGATGATGATTCTTCTGTTTTCTCCATTGTAATCTACTCTCTCCACATGACTTAAATAACCGTCAACCCAATATACATGTTTATTTGGGTAATCAATAGATACACCAAATGGATAAACAATTTTCTTGAAAACTATAGACATTCTTTGAGTCCCATCCATCAATGCACGCTCAAGCTTCGGTTCAGTCATGCCCCAGTTGGTAAAAAACATGTAACTGCAAAAGAAAAATAATTGACAATATTAACATTTATGAGATTTTAGTACTAGATTATATAGCAAAGTACAGTGATCTCTCTCTTTCCGATGGTTTGACGTAAGTCAGTTTCGAATTTACGTTGCTCTTCCTTTCGTATCAAATACAAACATAAAATCCACATTACACTGTTTTACCTGACCTTGCGTCAGAGTTTCTATGGCATAAATAACAAAAAAGTCCTGTTCTGTACAATACTGAACTTCACATGGAGGATTAGTAAGGTATGTACAGTCTCTCATTATAAAATGATAGCAGGTTCTCAGTACTTTTCCATGTTCGGTATGTGTATGGGGAACATTTAAGTCACTTCATAGGGCAAAAATCTGACCTATGTCGAGTCTCTGGGAACCAATTAACAATGCAGGGTGGTGTATTACTGTACATATCCCATGAATACAAAAGTATAGATATCCCAGTTTAGTATTGAAAGTTAAAACATACATGAGGTCATTTACAGGGATTGATATTATAAGGTCTCTATGAAAGTACCATAACATTTCTAAAGGATCCAATACATCCTGACAAAAAAATATATTTGAACACTAACAAGAGTATACAGTATTTAGAAACCTTTTAATTAATGTAAGCTAGCTTTTCAATAAAGGAATGAGCAAGATTATCTTACCCAGAGCCTGGATCAAGAGCAATGCCTCGAGGTTCATTAAGGACAACATCCATCAAAGTAATGCATACTTTCATGGTTGAGTTGCACATGAATATCATTTCTCTTCGGTCTAATATATACCAATTACCAGTTACCCAGTCTCTAGCGATGTCATGAACATCTGAAATAAAATGTTGACTATATAAAAATATATTTAACATATTAATCTACATATGGTTAAAACATCAGTATTTAAATAAAAGCAATTTATATATCATAACAAATATACACTAAATGTTTATCTGGAATAGCTTTGGTGAATAGATTTTACAGCATTCCTTTTGTAAAATAAAGTACAATAATGATAAAATAAATATCTACTCTGCTCTAGGGCCAGTGTTTCCACATGCACAGCAAATACTCAAGTGTGCATAATACCCCTATCACACCTACACACAGATGCCGTGGATAGCTGTGTAGAGTTACAGACGTGACATTACAGAGACAAGCCACCTTGCACTTGGAAAGTATGCAAGAGCTAGAGATAAGAAAAGAATAATGTAGAGCCAGAAAGAAGATTTGAACATATATCTGTACTTTCCTTCAGCAAAGAAACTACGAACGCTGCGGATAGAGTACAGATCATGGTGGAGGCAGTGCAGTGAGATTACGAAACCAGCATGTACAAAATATTTTGTTCTCCCACACAGATTGGCCAATCTGCTGGAGCAAGCAATTACTTTAAATTCGGTTACATATGTTGGTAGATCCCAGCGAATATAAACAAGAATGCCTAGGACACAATACCCATACAGAAGAGATCCCTTGCAGATCTCAGAGGATACTCTATCAGCAGCATCCATGCATAGGTCTAATAGAGGTTTACAGACAACCAACAAGTTCAGGCACTATTAAAACTTGTCACAATACCCCCAATGTAGGAATTATCGGCAATCAATGCCACAGCATCCATGAGAACCAATTTTAATACTGGAGACAATGCTACTTGCGCCAAGCTGCCATCTTTGACACTCAAGAATGAGAATTGAGAATCATATATCCCTTTGCCTACTCAAGACTAGGGAAGAAAAGTCTTGGAGACACCACAGCACCTCAAATTAAGTTTTTTCTTCATCAAAACCACTTTCTTCAGGTTAATGTGTCATGTAGTCTTCAAAGACTAACACCAGAGCAATAACTGGGCAGATTCATGTACCATACTGGACAACAATCTATGACCAAGCAAAACAACTCAATCATGTACAGTATGTATAAGTGAGAAGAAAAATTAACAAGTCCGACATTTACCTCATAAGGAAAAACTCGAGAAGCTAGATGCCTGGCTATATACTTCTGTTGAGGGACCTGGTTGGTGTGCCTTCTCTTCTATCATATTTCCCCTCATAGAAGCTACAAACAAGTCACTTACTACATATGTATGGAGTTGTTTCAGGTGTCTAGACCGACCCCTAAGGCTCTGATGTCCTGAAATTGCATATTAGGGAAAATGCCAATGAGTAAGCAATCTTGCTAACATCGTGGGTTTTTAGGGATGGAGAGGATCTGATTTCTTGATAAGGGTCCCTGGAATATGGATATCCCCTGTAGAAAGGTACATGTTGCTCTAGATATAATGAAAGTTTATCTTTTGAAAATGTGGATCTTTGCAGGCATATTTGCAAGGTAGATATCAGATAGGTTATTATCCCTGAGTAAGACTATAAGAAGCCTTTCATTTTTGGCAGACCAGGAGTCAGAATTAGGTGATGGACAAGAATTATTATTATTATTATTACTAGCCAAGCTACAACCCTAGTTGGAAAAGCAGGATGCTATAAGCCCAGGGGCTCCAACAGGGAAAAAATAGCCCAGTGAGGAAAGGAAATAAGGAAATAAATAAATGATGAGAATAAATTAACAATATATCATTCTAAAAACAGTAACAGCATCAAAACAGATATGTCCTATATAAACTATTAACAACGTCAAAAACAGATATGTCATATATAAACAATAAAAAGACTCATGTCAGCCTGGTCAACATAAAAACATTTGCTCCAACTTTGAACTTTTGAAGTTCTACTGATTCAACTACTCGATTAGGAAGATCATTCCACAACTTGGTAACAGCTGGAATAAAACTTCTAGAATACTGTGTAGTATTGAGCCTCATGATGGAGAAGGCCTGGCTATTAGAATTAACTGCCTGCCTAGTATTACAAACAGGATAGAATTGTCAAGGGAGATCTGAATGTAATGGATGGTCAGAGTTATGAAAAATCTTATGCAAAATGCATAATGAACTAATTGAACAACGGTGCCAAAGATTGATATCTAGATCAGGAAAAAGAAATTTAATAGACCGTAAGTTTCTGTCCAACAAATTAAGATGAGAATCAGCAGCTGAACACCAGACAGGAGAACAATACTCAAAGCAAAGTAGAATGAAAGAATTAAAACACTTCTTCAGAATAGATTGATCACCAAAAATCTTGTAAGACTTTCTCAATAAGCCAATTTTTTGTGCAATTGAAGAAGACACAGACCTAATGTGTTTTTCAAAAGTAAATTTGCTGTCGAGAATCACACCTAAAATTTTAAAAGTCATACAAATTTAAAGAAACATTATCAATACTGAGATCCAGATGTTGAGGAGCCACCGTCCTTGACCTACTTACAATCATACTTTGAGTTTTGTTAGGATTCAACTTCATACCCCATATTTGCACCATGCACTAATCTTAGCTAAATCTCTATTAAGGGATTCACCAACCACAGATCTACGTTCAGGGGATGGAATTCATGCAAAGA